>NW_026267287.1:78488-121084 GCF_000697945.3 Frankliniella occidentalis | reverse complement strand
TAGGAATGATTAACACTTGAACATCATTTTCTCTATTTTTCGGCCTGCGTCGATTTTGACTCCTGGGCAGATTCATAAAGCAGGTCAGCTTAATAAACCACCAAGCAACAGTAATTACAATCCTAAAAAAATCAATTACCTGATTCTATGCATCAATTCTTCACTCTCATCCACGGGATCTGGGTCCTGAACGACCGGTTCTCTGAGTAGAATGATTGGAGTTAAGAACCGAGCCGAACCCCCATATTTAATCATTCAAAATCTAAAAGAAAATGGACAAGCTCACCTGGGTAACGAGATGAGGTCAGCCAGGTGCGCCGGCAGAACGCTATCAACCCTGTCAACTGAGGAAGAAGTGAAAATGAGCGATGGTTCGTGATGTGAGGTAATTTTGTCACGGTCCTCTTATTGAGTTCTGAGCTGATGATAGAAGATGTGATAAAGTTACCCTCGCCAGGCAAATGTTATCTACGCGAATTAATGCATCATGTCCGCAGTGTATAATTCCACCCGCAACCTGCTTAAGTTCATATAAAATGTCGTGATGAATGGTAAAATTTACCCCTATTCCCCCCCCCCCCCCGTTTCCATAAGTAATGAAGCCTGTTCTATATCAACCGTCCGGTGGTGGGGCGAATCGGACGGGATTTCTCACCCTGGTACGGCTGGTATCCGCGCCGCCTGAGCGCGTCGGCGGCCTCGACCCTGGCCGCCTCCAGCTCCGCGTCGTCGGCGTCCTGGGCCGTTTCCGACGCGTCTCCCGACTCCGCTGCCTCCAGGTCCACGTCGCGTACGGGCAGGGTCACGGGCAGGGCCTTGACGGCGTGCGAGCTGCGCTTCCCGTGTCCTGCGGGACGAAAAGCAGTCGTCATCGCGGTCCCCAACCCCAGCGAAGAACGGTGATATCGAAACGATGTCAGACTGATATCGGGAAAGTGTCGGTTTTCCTAAATGGTCTTGGAATCGACCCACTTATGTTAACTGATACCGTTTCGACGTCGATTCGATTCCACACTGGGGGGGGGGGGGATGACCAATCAAAACGATGCCGAAACGATGTAGACATATCGGCCCGCTAGTATCGTTTTTCTTTAGCGTGCCCCGTTCCCCTAAAACTCACCGCCCCAGCAGGCGTGTCCGTAGCGGGAGCAGCCACCTGAAACGAGCAAGAGTCGAAAGGTCATCATTAGCTTAGTCGCAATCGCGCGAGACAGTAGGGGTGTCAGAGCAACATTATGAGGGAAGTGCCAAAGTGCCACATGGCTGGCGCTATCCAATAAGAGTCCTGTAGGACGCTATGGGATGCCTGTACCGTGCGCCAGGACTACGAAACAACAGTGTTGCGGGTTTGCATACCCTGAGGCGGCCATGGCGCCTAGCATTACTGCTGTGTCGTGGCGTTGACACGAGGTAGGTATGAGGTATGACTCTAGCGCTAGCCAGGGGCTAGGGCACCAGCCCGCCGCCCCGGAGGTAGGCCGCGCCGGAGCGCGCGCGCGGGATGGTTGCCTACCCCTCCGCCCACGGGCGCTCGCCGCTCCGCCCAGCTCCGCCCCGCCGCGCCGTGCCGCGCCGTGTCGCTTTCCCTGCCTTTATCATTGTTTCCTCGGCGAGCAAGACTTTACTCGCGCTGACCCCGACCCCTGCCCCGCCCCAGGACCACATAAGCGAGTTAGGAGGGACTTTTCTCGGGAATTAAATCGCTTGCGTGGGGCGCGGCGGGGCGTGGCGTGGCGTGGGTGCGGTCGCGATGTGTCACCGCTCATCTGGCTAACTCCCCCAGGTCCCCCCCAGCAGCGCCTGCTCGGCGGTGCCCGCCCCCCTGCGGCGCCGGCCCCGCCCAGCCCCCACAGTGTTTAACAGGGCGATTTCTTACACTTAGCTCCGCCCAGCCCAGCCGCCGGGCCTGCGGCGGTGATAATGCTAGTGATAATGAAAAGTTAAAACGAGGCGGGGTGAGTATGCCGGCCGCACGTAGCGACGTAGCCGGATTTGCAGCGCGAGGAAGATGCGTTTGTGTGGCCATGTGCGTTGCTCACGCCAACTTTGCTTCACCTTATTCCCCCAAAAGCCACCTCCTTTCGTTTCTACTAAACTTATTTCGAGCTGCTTCTTAATTGCTCACCAAAGTCCCGCGAGCGATTTCAATTTCATCACTCCATCATAAATCGCGCACGTGATGACCACACGTACGGCACCCCTGCCTCGCGGGCATCGCCTCTGGCACGAGAGAGAGAGCGACATTGTGTATTTTATAAAAGTAAAAGCGGACGCTGCGGCGGGGGCTTTTCTTTGGAACAATGCGCACGCCGCACACGCGAACGCTTGAGATTCTTCGACCCCCCCCCCTTTCTCCTGCGTACCGCGCTCAAGAAAACGGCGCAGCCAGATAAGCAGTGGGTAGCATCCCCTGCCCGCCATGTACTTGCCTCTCCTCCTATCTTACCTCCGGTCTCTCGTTCCCCGTTAAAATATGTTTTGTCAACTTAGGACGAAAATTTTTCCAATGGGAGAAACCCAATGAACTCTTGTGCTATGACATTTCTTCAACAGTCATCCCCCACCCCCTCCAATTCCCGTCGTTCCTCATCATTTCGTTTCCCATGACTCCCCCCTCCCCCTCCCCCCTCCCCAATCCCTATCACCGTCCACGCATGTAGGGGGTTATGAGGGAAGTTCCTAAAGCTGGCGCATCTTAAAGACCTCGCCCCAGGGCACGGCCAGGGCAGAGAGCGCTCTGGCCAGCCAGTTCAGCAGCCCACGTCCCGAGCAGAAAGTCGGAGCGGTTTGTCCCGTCTCTGCTGTGCCCTCGGCCGGGGGCGTCCGTCCTCCCTCCTACTCACCTCACCTCCCGGCTACAGATGCTCATAAATGCGCCGGGTCACTGCTGGGTCTGTCGTAATATGAGGCACCGCGCGATTAACGCGAGCGCGGGGGCGGGGGCGGAGGGGGTGGAGGGACTGGGCTCAAGGTGGAAAGGGACAGAGTTACATAGTTGGATATTTTTTCTTTTTTTTTAAGCAGCGAAGGGAAAAACGTTTCGAACACAACCATGCCGTTAGATTGTAATTACGATATTTATAAATGACAATAAACCAAGGGGGCGTGAAATAAAAACCCGGAAATCAGTGTGAATCCCTGGATCACGGAGAACGTGTTAAGAATCAGTGGTAGCTAATGATCATGTCTACACTTAAATTTAGAGTTGCGACCCAAAATCGCTTCTATACAGTCATGCATCACCACACAACGTGGTTAGACGCAAAAGTTTACTCTCTTCATCTTTTTTTTTTCCTCTCCCGAAAATATAACGATTTCCTGCCCCGTCTCGCTCTGCTCCTGCTGCTCTCGCCGGCGGGCTGCAGCAGCCTCTCCGCTCGGCAGATGCACATCCGCACATCCCCTGTCGATCCCTAAGCCCCGCGCCCAGCCCATGGGCCCCAGCCCCGCCTTCCATTCACCATTCACCGTACCTTGATTTCCTTTGGGACCCGCGACTCGCGTCTGCTCATTGCGAGGAAAATGACACGCAAGCGGCGGCGCCGCGGGACCGTTTCAGTGACTCTTTCGCTTTGCGGCGCTAAAATACCAGGTGGCTGATTCACGCTGCGCATACTTCTGTAGGTATACTGTACCGCACGGACGAGTGAGGGCGGGTTGCCTAATGCCTACTCGTTTGGCTCGTAAGGCGCCGTGGACAGGGTTGATAGGCAAGCCCGCCCGCACTCGTGCGTGCGGTACAGTATACCTACAGAAGTGCGCGGCGTGAATTAGCCACCTGGTACAAACGCCGCTTTACTTGCGTCCGGGAAAGCAAATCAGAACGTTTTAAAACGTGACCGTCACCCACCTGTCGAGGCCTCGCACGCCCAGCTCAGCACCAGGACGACCGTCACTTGGAGCACGCACTCGAGGACCTGGAAGAAAGAAGAAGGCGGCAGTTTGTAACGAGGTCGGCCAGAGCAGCAGCGTCAGCGCCTGCAGCGTAGGCCAGCCCCGAGCCTGCAGCGCACGGCTGCACCGCGGGCTGGCCTATGCTCCGGCCCACAGGCGCTTCGTAACTAACAATCAGCCCCGATGACTCTCACCAACAAACTTCTTTACTCCAATCTTTCTCCCCCTTTTCCCTCCCTTCCTCCCTCCCTCCCTTACTTCCTCCCTCCCTCACTTCCTCCCTCCATCCTCCTCCTCCTGCTCCTCCTCTTTCTCCCCTTTCTCTCTTAAAATAAGTATATATAATCTCCCTGCTCACGCAGGTCCACATTTGTAGCGGTACTTTCCAGTCCTTTCAATGTGGACCAAGATAAACTTTTTCTGGCGGTATGCTAGGATAGGAGAGAGCGTCTTCGTTTTTTGTAAAGAAAAATAAAGTGCGCAGCTTTGAATTATAAGTTACCAAGCTTTCCTCTTGTCATTCTAGTTTTAATGCCCTATACGCCTTCACACACTCACACACACACATGCGCGCGCTCAGAGGGAGCGAGAGAGATGACGTCGCCGCCCTAAACCGCAGGGCGTAAACTAAACCACACCCGCTCCCCCTCCCTCCAGACTCGTGTCCCCGTGGTGTCACGGGTCATAAAGGTGTTCCCTAATCTTTACTGGGGCTATTGGACAAGACACAACTAAAGCCGCATGTTCACGTCATACATAATACGCAATACACTGGGAAGAGAAAGACACATCGCTTGCGGGACCTCAAAAGCAGGGGGGGAGTTCACACATTAAAAACCCTCATGCATTATGTTGTGCATAAGGCCATACATAGTTGAGCACAATTTTTAATGCATAACTATGGCTACTTAGAAGAAATTTGTGCAGAGCCATGTATAATTTTCATACAGAGTCATCCACGAAATTTTGCACAAAACTATGGCTGCGTACAACTGTGCATATTAACAGGGCTTTGAGTGGACTAAAATTATGAAGGAATTTAATGACACAATTCTTCAATTCAATATAGCTGGAAATTAAAAAAAAAAAACATGTTTGTCTAATCGAAAGAAAATATACCGCGTCTTGGTAGAAACACACGTAGCGTTTTCATCTTTATTGTTAAACTTTTAAACTGACAAAAAATCGCAGCTTTTTAAGGAAATGTTTTTATTTTCTTTCAACTTGCTTGTGATCACTTACCCTCATGGTGCGTGCCAAAGGTGCATGCCGGGGTGCACCGCGCTGCTGTCCGGGCGTCTGCCTCCGGGCCCACCCCGCCGCCGCGCTCTGCAGCCTCCGCAAAGGAACGCCCGGGAACACCGCGCTCACGCCTCGCCACGCCAGGCAGCGGTACGCACGGGGAGGATCTGAGCGCACGCCTCTGGGGGCGGCCGCTTATATATCCTCCCCTGCAACGGCTCCACAGCCCGCCCCGCCCCGCCCGCCTCACCCCCGTACGCACGCAGGTAGGGCTGCGGTATCTTCCCCCCCCCCCATGAGGAGCGTGTAAAGCAGTATTCGATGACCATGGTTACTTTATAATGTATTTTCACTCGGGCCTCTATGCTAGCTAGGAATGTTAGAGTCTAAAATTTTCCCGGTAAAAAAATCAGAACTTTACCAGAAAAAATAGGAAAAAGATCAAATTATTTTCAAAAAAAAAAAAAAAAAAATAACATCGAAAAAAACGAGACTTCTTAGGAAAAACTTTAGAGATTAGTAAGAAAGTTATTGGAAAAGATCGATCGAATATAAATTGGTGTTTATCCTAAGCTAGGATGTCATCTTCGAACAAACTTCATTTGCGATGAAGTAGGGGTAAGATTTGCAATTTCCATTCAGCAGAGATCAAAAACTTCAAGGCTAGTAACTTTTCCCCGTTGAACCAAGCGAAAAGAACGCAATAGGTGGTCTAGAGGCCCTGTTCCCGCAAAATAAAAATGCGTCTCTCGTAAATCAAGATGGGGGTGGAGGGTGAGAGCGGTGAGAGGGGATGATTCTAAAACTGGGCGCCTCGTAGTCGTACGCCGACAGGCACTACAGCGAGCGGTGGGCGAGACCGGCTCTCAGGGGTGGCTTTCGAATGAAGACCCAACCAGCCCTCTGCTATGCGTCCAGCGCGGACCCGGCTGACGTGCACGTCAATAAGCCCCTCTCGTTGCAATTTTAGCGGACCAATCTTCGACTGTGGACGTTTCTCTCCTGCGGCGTGGTGGAGTAGGGCAAGCAACAGAGCGGCTGTGCAGGCGTTCATGTTCCTCGCGGCGTTCAGCAGGGAAGGTGACAGGACAGGCAGGGATTTAATAACCAGAGCTATAGCGCCAGAAAATACCCCCCCCCCCCGTTTTCCATACTTACATTGCGCCAAATCAAAATTATTATTATTATAATAATTATTTGAAATTTTTGGGTATAATAGGAATACAGGGTGGGTGATCCGCGCCTTCTTTTTTTTATTTTAATGCTTATACTGTACCGGATTCACGCGTGCGGGCGGGCTTCCCTTCCGTCGCTCACCATGATGCAACCCGTCCGCACGTGAGAATCCGGTACAGTATAAGCACCAAAATAAAGACGGCGCGGACCACCCACCCTGTAGTACGACTCACTACCCTTGCAACGAAAATTCTCTTCTGTGAGGAGTTTTCCAGCCCACGTGTTGCGCATAACGGTTTCGGGTCGGGCATGGGTGGGCGGCTAAACGGCTAATCACTTTTATTTAACCGCGTGACGCCGTCGGGGCCGGGAAAGCTCAAATTAGTTTCGCTTGAGGGGGTCGTAACAGCAGGGGTGGCGCGCCGGGCAGTGCCGGGGATAGCCGCCATAGGAGTACCCCACACCTTGGCGTCGGCGGCGAGGGGCGACGGAGGGAAAGGTCCGACCCCGAGCGCCCCGAGCATCGCTACGGGTCCGCTAAATCACGTCATTGGTCATTGTTGGCTTTGCAATAAGGGCGGAAAACTGAAAGAATAAAACGTGCCAATTTTCAACTTCAATCAGGGTTCAACGATTTTGGTTGACGAAATAGCGGACAGTTAATTTTAACGCCCCTCTTCAGAACGTACGTACGTACAAGAACAGAACGGGGTGATAAAATCGGAGCCCCGGTTGGAAAGTTGCGGTTCGACCCGACCCACCCACCTAGCCGGAGCCGCGATGAACATTGCTCCGGACCCCCCCCCCCCCCTCCCCCTTTCCAATCCTCCCGGGGAAAGGCCATCATGAGGGTCTGGTGGGCGTTGTCAAGGTGTCATCGTGAGGGTATCAATACTTTAATAGTCCCTTGTTCGACTGCTTTGGCCACCGCAAAAAAGGTGTACTGAGCAGGAAAAATGTGCACAAATTCAAAGTGATTTTCTTCGTCGTACATCGCTCTTAGTTCCTTACAAAGAGCAGTCTTCATATTACGAAGGATTGGGTTTGTGACGTACAAAGGATCTGGAACCAACAAAGTACAAACAGATTTTCTTTCTATTACAAAGGGCACCGCTTCGTATTACGAATGTTTGTCCTACGAAGGTGCCAAATCCTTTCTACAAAGTTACAAAGTGTTTGTAAGGAACTTAGTGTTATTTATTTGGTATTTTGGGTTGTGTGAGGCTTGAGAGGCTACGCAACGAAAACAAATTGTTGGTTTCAGAGATTTTTTATTGATATAAACGATCACCTGTAAAGAGCATTAGTACACAACATGCAACTTCAATTTCCAACTACTTTCGTAACTTAGTTCATTCAGAAAAATAAATATCTAATATCTAGAATAGCGTACTGGCTGAGCAACATTAACAAGGCACTGGGATAATTGTTAAAAGCACACTGACAGGGGACTACCGAGCCAACACTGGTAAAACAAGTGTTTAATTTTGCACGTCAATTGATGCTTAACATCAAGTATGCATTTTCTAGACAATTGTGGTGTCTAACTAGGTTATACGTCAATTGGTTTTACGCCACTTCCGCCTGCTTACGCGCTGGATAGGCCAACCCGCCCCGCCCAGCACACCACAAAACGTCTAAAATTTGCACACCACGCGCAAGTGTGCAACTTGAGTTAAACACCATGTAATGTGCAAAATCATAACTTTGCACACGTTAATGAGCTAATTTTTCACACTTGTTTTACCAGTGAAGAAATTGGTTGTCGAGGATTAGTCAATTACGTCGGTTTCCATGAAATATGTCGAAGTTTCGACAAATTTTCGCCATTGACGTCGATTTGACGTTAAATCTGACCTTCAACTTAAACTTCTAACTGGGAGGTGAGGGTAAGCAGGCGAGCGTACGAGCTGCCACCCGCACGGCTGCAATGTAGTAGTTAAAAATTACAGATTTACAGTAATGCAGAGAATATATATTAGAGGCGACGCAACCAACCCATACCTGATGTTATCCAAAATAGAATATTGCACAAAGAAGGGGGAGATAGGCATCCATGTCCATGGACATTTTAAGTTGCATTATCAATCACTTCTACACGGGGGTCGAAATTACACTTACAGTACAGGTATTTCACAAGTCCAGTCAGACTATGGAGATGTTACGATCTAAGGCACTCAGTTTAAAAGCAATGACATGTAACGCAGGTAAACTTAGTTAAACAAGCCATTCATATCAGTTGCATTCAGATACTAATTTGAAAGCCAAATGGTGCAATAAGTTTCAAATTTCTGAACAATTAGAATAAATACCAGAATAGTTTTGGATTTTCTACATGGCCAAACACTACAAGGGCATGGGTACAACGAACGGGAGCACTGAGACATGCAGAGACCCCAAGTAATAGGGTGAAATTCTATTGGACAACTGTAAAAAATTGACATCAATTTAATGTCAAACTAGCTTGCCATTTCCCAGTGGAATGAGAGACCTATTGATTTAAACTACTAGTTAGGTAGGGAAGCTTAAAAACAAAATTGGTTATGCAAGTATACCTGAAAAGCAATGCAACATCAAAAATGTAAAATTAATTGAACCAAATCACACTCCACAATTACCACTGCATGCTGAGAAACTACAAAAAAAAATATGCAGGTCAACAATAACTAAGAACTTGCAAGAAAGGCAATGATGATCACTGACAAGCTGAAAGAAATACCATTAGTAAAAAAGGACGTAACAGACATTCTAATTGACAAAAGGCTATTTTTTTTTTAAGAACAGAAATGTGGAGGGACAATTGTGTGAAGTAGCTTTTTAAAGATGAAAGCGACAAACTGAAGAAAACAGAGAATACCCAAAGACATTCTAGGAAGTGATAGACAACACATGCCCCAAACACAACAATTAGCTAGGACCCATCAGAAATCCATAGAAATGATAGGAGGAGGTAAATCATCAGTTGATCACTGAGGTTAAAATATTTCCAGTCTGTTTCAAACTATCAATATCAAATATTGGTTAAGGAATGAATGAAATTGCACAGCATGTATAAAAGGCGAACAGGAAACTAAGAGGATTGGGATGAAGGAATATATTAGAAGTTTTTAAAAGGCAACGTGAAGTATTTGCCTTTCAAGAGCTGCATGGCATACCATACATGATTGTATGGAAGAACCAGACCAAACCATCCTACAGAGCTACATCAAATTTTAATTGGACTGATATTGAGAATCACTTATCACTATTCTTTCTGCTACTATACCTGCACAGCAGATCCTAGAAATAGAGATCCGATCCACCTACCGTTCTGACGCTCTGAGTCAGCCTTCATGTTTCCTGTCAGCTAACTTCCTCCATGAGTGTTGATGCTATACTGCTGCTATCCTTCTGCTAACAGCATGTATGTCCGCTGACTTATCCTTGGTCATTTGACTTCTAGATGATGAATCCATATTACTGAGTACTCCAAGTGCGAGGGGCTTTGAAATGAATGTATGTGAGTTAAGGAACGTTTTGGGATGTCGAAACCAGTTTACGTATGAGTTTACATTGTGGGTGATGAATGGGCGTTAAAGTGACGTCATCTACATTCAACTTAAAAGGAATGGAAGATTATTTGGACAAGACAAAAATATGACAGTTACTCTTCTGGTTACCACCTTACATTAGCATTCTTCTTCAAGGAAGTGCTACGACAAGTAGATGACCAGATGCTACTTAATTCATGAATGAATAGAAAAGCTAGCAATATTTTAATGCTATGGAAACAGAGGGAAAAAATGATTGGAAAGGAAGTGTTTCCCCATTAAAATGTAAGTGATTGTGTGTACACTTCTGATGGTTGGAACCTCATGAAAGGGGTACGGGCAGAAATCTAACTTAAAGGAAATAAAAACCTTGTCATTTACTTTTCTACATTTTCTTTAAGATTATCAATAAATACATAAAACCTCAATTCTTAACATAATCTGTCAGAGATACTAACATCAGATCGGTGGAGAAACTTAATTGTACATGAAACTCCTACAACGGAATGATTAGTGACCTAGGTACGAGAACTGAGGCAGTTTCAGTCTGTAAATTAAGTGGCCCTGATCACGTAGAGAGTGGGTGATTTTATTTTGGTTACGGGTACAAAATTACACTTTATACCTAGTGTTTGATTATTAATTTTTCCTGACAATGATGAATAATTTAATTTTGTGATTAACACAAGATGCACAATCATATGGGCTAAAACTATAGTTTAAGTAGAAACCACATCTACTTCAATTAAGTGTTCCCTAGTCACAACTCTTGTCAATTAAATTAGGCGGGTAATAAACCTGAGCTCTTTCTAATGGTAAATGATTTTAGCACCAGCTGTGTGTTCTATCACACTAACCAGATGTCTTTGACTTGATTGGAAGTAACCAACTCACAATACTGTTAAGTCCTACAACTTAAAATTCCTGAGTTACACGCTTAATCACACGCACACAAATATAGTCCTTTGCATAGGGCCTACCACATCTGGTAAACAACTCCTCATCTTCAAGTGGATCGGATCAATCATCTGACTTGTCTAATCCAACCCTGACCAGAAAGCCCTACAGTACAAATTTTGTACGTAGGCTGTAGAAGGAACCTAAACAGGAAGGATGCAAAACAACAACAATTGTTAGTAACCCATTTAACTTCTATCTGCAGACTACAAAACTTAACCCACCAAAACCTTAGGACCATTACTTTGTTTCAAAAAGAGCAAATCTAAAGTTTCACAAAATCTTCATGATTTTGGTGACCCTAATTAGGTTAAACTTAAACAAAATCTCACAAATTACCCACAATAACAAATAAAAACCTCTGATTACACTACACATTGTAACTGATAAGCAACTATAATTTTCTACAGAGGGAAAATAGGGAAGATAGAGGAAATGGTACATAAATGCCAAACATAAAATGAAGCACCCATCCAGAATACAGACAACTACACGTTGGTTGAAGAAGCCAGTATTTAAAAGATGCCAACAGAAAGTGTGAACACAAGAACTTTTCTTTCAACCAAAAACCACTGATGGTGTTTGGTTGAGGACAAAATTTCAGCAAACAGTTATTTTATGATCACAGTCACTATGGCACACTATGCTGGAGGGTCTCAAGAAGCAATAGCAATCCATGGAAAAAAAAATGGGGGTGGAGATGTACACAGAAACACAGAGGCATGCCTGGTAAAGAGGAGTAAACAATGTCTACACATATGAGAACAATTACATTTAAATCATGTTGAAAAAAGAATACAGGAGAACGAATTCTTGTCATCAAAATTGGGTAACTTAGGTTCGTTAGGGAAAAATTATATGGACAATGGGCATGTCAGCAAGATTTAGAAAATTGTCTTGGGTAAATTTGATTAAGGAACCAATATAGGTGACCAGATTGGTATAAAATATTACGGAGAATACTGAAAATGTTGTGGATAAAGGAAAGTAGAAACATCAACAGCCAGCTGTCTCAACACTGCAGAAGGGTGAGCTAACTAAGAAGTACACTATATTAGAAATTGTTGGAGCACATACCTGGTGTGGTCTGGGAAGCTCTAATATCTCCTTGCTCCTCCGTAGCCTCCTTGGCCGCCTCCGTATCCGCCGCCGCCCCCTTGGTTTCCGCCGTAGCCGCCGCCGCCGCCACCCTGGTTGCCTCCGTAGCCACCCTGGTTGCCACCATAACCACCCTGGTTGCCACCATAGCCGCCGCCGCCACCACCGCTGCCTCCGCCGCCGCCGCCACCTGCAGGACAAACAGCTCGTTCATTTAATCCGGACGAACAAAGAGATACGTAATGTCAGCCCGATGCCCAGTTGAATCAAATCTTACCAGAGTAGGGGGCTGATCGACCACCACCTCCACCATAGTTGCCTCCGCGCACGGGTCCACCTCCATAGCTCTGCTGGTAGCCACCGCCAAAGTTGTCATTGTTCCAGTTGCCACCCCCTTGGTTGCCGCCGCCGCCCCCGCCCCCTTGGTTCCAGCTGCTGCCGCCGCCGCCTCCACCCCCTTGGTTCTGGTTGGACCATGGGCCGTTGCCGCCCCAGCCACCACCGCCGCCGCCACCACCACTGCCGCTGTAGCCCTGGTTGCCCTGGTTCCAGTCGTTGCCCCCTCTGCTGCCTCCCCAGTTGCCGCCCCCAGATGGACCTCCTCTGCCAGGGCCACCGTTGCCGCCGCCCCCGCCGCCGCCACCACCACCGCCGCCGCCGCCGCCTCCCCTTTGGTTGCGGGCTTGCATGTCGGCCATTTCTTGACGGCTCAAAGCTTTTTTCACGTCAATGTGCTTCCCTCTCAGAGAATGATTTCTTTGTACTGTAAAAACAACAAAGAGACGCTATGTAATACCTCCTCTCCATCCCACTCAAATTTATCAGTTTGATTGTACAACTTACAGCAAATCTTGTCCACAGTGTCATAGTCATCGAACTCAACAAAACCAAAGCCACGCTTCTTTCCTGACTCCTTATCCATAACTATTGACACAGATCTGACTTGACCAAACTGTTTGAAATAGTTTCGAATATCATCTTCATCCATTTCTTCCTTTAGACCGCCAATGAACAACTTTTTCACAGTTGCACCAGCCTCTGGTCTTCCAATCTCCTAAAAAGAAGTAAGAAGAAAAAAAAGATGTAATGATTAGTAAAAATTGGTGCAAAATAACAACTGCACAATACAAACACCAAAATATAGAATTTCAACTGACTGTGCGAGGTACAGCTCTCTTGGGTTCAACAACTCTGCCATCAATTCGGTGTGGTCTGTGTGCCTGTGCTTCATCAACCATTGCTGATCTGGCATATGTTATGAATCCAAAACCACGGGACCTTTAAAAATGGGAATTAAAATTAAAAACTGCAGTCATTACTTAAATCCATTCTAACCAAAATTATGGTTGGGGTGCATACTTCTTGGTTTTGGGGTCTTTCATGACAACTACATCAACAATGTCACCCCATTGTTCGTAGAACTTCTTCAGGGAATCGTCAGTAGTTCGGTAGTCAAGTCCACCAATAAAAAGTTTTCTGGTGTGCTCAGCTTCATGTGAACCCTGTAAGTTAAAAAATGAAAACATTGAGAACGTGAATAGATAATGGAGCAGTGACATGAAATGTGAGAAATCTAAGTCTTCGGTTTCAGATTATTAGAGCTACAGGCAAAAAAAGGGATAGTTATCTGCAGCATCAAAAATCATATTAAACCATTCAAATCCAAACAAACATCAACCAGGCAAAATCAATAATATCTGGTAAAATGTTTCTTTTAATTTGATTATTTTAATTTTATAATATCAGCTGATAACGAAATAAGAGGAGAACTGTGGTAAAACATAGTGGGGGCATTATAAAATGAATGTAAGCAGATAGAACAGGGGTTATTGACCTTGAATACAGCCTCATACCCCTTGAAACACAGCCGCAAAAAATGTGGAACATAAATGTGATATGGACACAAGTAGTGCACAGGAACTTCCACAAAGACGATAAAAAGGTCGACAGAAATAGATGCGCGCCCTGGGCTAGCATAGATACCCAAAACAACATCTCCCAGGTCTCAAGCCATTGAGGTCGGGTCGCCAGGAGGTTAGATATTCACCCTTCCCAAGGGCGAGTGAGAGGGGTTGGGCAGTTTTCAAACATAGAATCGTGTCGCTGGTACACAAGGGCATTACATAGTTTGAGCTGAAGTGCTCCATCGACGATTCAATATCCCTGGAAGCTTGTCGGCTTTACCCATTGGTACGGCTTCACGCCTAGCTAGGCCCCAACTCCGAAAAAATACGACAAAAATTACAGTTTGGACGAACATTTACCTCATTGTCATTGTGGCCCCGTCCTCCGTCCATTTCTACTTTTACCATGACCGGCGTACGGCCCGAGGGTTGAAAGTTTACCCTCTTCCACAGCTCAAAAAACAACTCCTCCCTGGATCAAACCCCAGCACCAGGCACAAGCAAAGCAACCAAACAAAATGGCGTTTTCGTTTTCAGCCGATGCCTTTCGAGCTTCGTCTTCTGCGATCGATACCAAAACTTCCGGTGTTATCAGTTTAACCAGCCTACAACCACACGCCAATCTAAAGATTTTCGAATAAAACCACAGAAACAAAATTCACATAGCTTATCTCTGAAAAATATAAGCCAAGTTAAAATCATGTAATCGATTAAGTATGGTTTAGACTGTATGTTTCTTCCTCAACAACCTCAATTTTTTCTGCTCACTGCATCATTGAGCGTGTGAGAGACTTCCGCTTTGACTTTCCCCGTGTCTTCTCCCTCAACAGTGATCAGATTTCGTTTCGAAAGGAGCAGCCATCTTGATAGGAGAGCAAAGTGGAAAAGCCGGGCCCTGTCTCTAACATTTACGATTTTATAGGTAAAGAAATGCTTATTTTACCTTCCTTTTGCATTCTTATGTTATCGCAAGTCTATCTGAGCTAATATTTCCATTCACATCTTCGCTGGAGTACCGTTGTTTGTTCGAAAATGTAGTATTGAGTGAGGTTCAACCGGTCCAGTTTCATCTTCTTGTAGGCTGCATTTTAGCTGCCTTTGTGCGTTTCCCCCAAGTCTTTTTTTGTGAGTTTTGTCGGGAATTCATTACCAATTTCATTGTGTGAACTATGCATATATTACTGTTCCTGATTTGAATGTATGGGTTCAGATATCTTTCATTTCTGCAAGGTATATACTACCGACGCTTTGCTATGAGATTGTAGCGTTCTACCTGATATTGTCACAATTTTCTACCTTTGTTTTTTTTGGTTTTTCATCCTTTAATTGATGTGAACTGTGTGTTCGTGGAATGTTTTCGTTTTAAGTGAGCTTTATGTGTTTTCTTTAACTCCTTAAACTTTGCTTGATTTTTAAAAACTTTCAAAGAAACATGTTTTGAATTTTTCCTGGATTTTCGTTATTGAGAGCTAGTTGCTGGCTCTTGAACATCTTATTTTTCCATTTCCAAGTATCTTCTACAGCTGAAAATATTTTCATCAGCTTTCCAGAGGTCATTTTAGGTTATGTGCGTGTTTTTTCTCCCCAGTTCTTTTGACTTCTATCTACCATGGATGACAGACCACCAAGGGGAGGAGGAGGATTCAGAGGACGTGGTGGACCTCCAGGTCGTGGTGGCCCTCCTAGGGGTCGTGGGGGCTTTGATGGAGGAATGAGGGGACGGTAAGTCGTTGTGACATTTTGGTTACTGTTCATTAATATTTAGGCCTTTCTGTTTTGTAATATTCCACTCTTTTTCTGGGTTGCGTAGAGGTGGACCGGGTATGATGCGTGGTGGTCCTCCAGGTCGAGGTGGACCTCCTCGTGGAATGGGAATGGGCCGTGGTGGCCCTCCTTCTGAAAGAGGCGGTTTTGTCCCGAGAGGTATGGGTGGACCTCGAGGTAGAGGAGACTTTGCTGGCAGAGGAGGTGGCGGAGACAGAGGAACATTCAGAGGTACAGTTACTCAACATTTATTTCATTAATGTATGATGTGATCACATTATAGTTATAATTACTGATGTGTTGTTATTTTTGGTAGGTCGTGGACGTGGTGGCTTTGAGCCCCGAGGAAGGGGTGGTTTTGAACCTCGAGGAAGGGGAGGTTTTGAACCTCGTGGTCGTGGCGGTAGTTTTGAAGGACGAGGCCGCGGGGGAGGCAGTTTTGAGGGTAGGGGACGAGGAGGTGGATTTGAAGGAAGAGGACGTGGAGGTGGCTTTGAAGGCAGGGGTAGAGGTGGCTTTGAAGGCAGAGGCAGGGGAGGTTTTGACAGGGGTGGTCGTGGCGGATCTTCAGGATCAGAAAGATTTTCTGGCCCACCCAAACGCATGGGTGGACCTCCTGTTAGTGATGACTCTGCACCAAAGCGAGGAAGATTTGAAGGATCGCAAGGCAGCAATGGCTATGGGGCTCCTTCAAGGTGAGTTATGTTTCAACCATTGCACATCTGTGTTTTTGCTTTGTTGGGCTTTGACATGTGAAACTGGCATTGTTACGAATTGTTTAAGATCTAGTATTTGTTTGTGGCATGTATGTAGTTGTTGCATTGTTATTCATGTCCTGTAGTTGTCATCTGCAGTAGTTTTCATTCTGAATCCCTTTGTGTAGTCTTGGGAAGTATCCTCACTGGTATTTTTTTTTTCATATTCAAGTCAATACCCATCTAATCAGTATGCCAATCGAGGATATGAAGGTTCATCCCTTAGTAGTGCTACCAGTTCTTATGGGTGAGTTTTGCTTTATCCTGTAGTCTTCCTTGTTAGACGCTTTTTCCTATAACTGACTGTTGTGTTTAAATGCTTTCACCTTCTACATTGATAATATCCAGTATCTTGAGCATGGTTACAAAATTTGTCATGACCTTTTTATCAGTAGTTTGACTTAATTGCTGTGATTCATTCTGACCTATTTCTGAATGTTGTTTATTGAGGGAATTCTAAGTTAGGATACCTGGTCTCAGTGTTTTTCTTTCCAAAACCAATTTTAACTCATAACACTTTGCTTATTGAAGTTTTTGCTTACAATGAATCCTTGATGTTAGTTTTGCGTTTCTGAAAGAATTTTTAGCAGTTTTCATTGCTTATCACCATTTTAAAAATTATGTACAATTTATTTTTCAGGGGTGCGCCAGCAAACCAGTCATACAATGCACCTTATAATTCGGGTGGATCTGGAGGTGGTTACACAGCACCATCATATGGACCATCTGACCCTCCACCAGTTGCTGCTGGCGGTTATGGGAGTGGAGGTAATGGAAATTACAGTGCCCCTTCAACTGGTTACAATGAGGACTATTCTTCAGGATATGCATCTGCTCCTCCAGAAAATAGGCCAAGCTATGGTCCACCTCAGCAGTACTCTCAGACGGACTCTTATCCTAGCTACAATAAACCAGGTATGAGTTGTTAATCAAATAGCCATGGAATACATCTGCTTAAATTTCTATCCAGTAAAAACGTTACTCACTGCATAGTTTTTCATTTCTTAGCTCAAGACGATTACTCCTCAGGTGGTTATGGAAATCCTCCCGCTGGTAACTATTCTGCTCCTGCTCCAACTTATGATGATAGAGGATATTCAAATACGGGATCTTATGGTATGCGGTGGTCTCCTACTATGACCTTAGTGCTTTGTCTATATTCCTTGTGAAATTCATTGATATTTTTCAATGCTGGAATGTCTCTCATATTGATTGCAGACTCTCAGAGTTATGGTTCCAACAACACCTACAACAAACCAGCTTATGGTGGTGAGTATTACAGGACATGAGATGTGTCCCACTCTTTTGTTTTCTGTAATGAGCCCCAAAGACTCTTAAAACATTTTCCTTCAGAATGGGAAGATGTGGAGTACAAATTATCAAATATCTATGCAGTGTAAACACTGTAGGATTATCCTATGGGAGAACTGTTCAGTCTCTCAGGTGTGGTGGTGAAATATTTAGTGGCGTATTTGCATTTGAACATATTCCTTGATAAAGTCTAGGGCCGAATGACAAAGTGGAGTTAAGAAGTAATTCTGATATTATGGAAATAGCCACATTGCACAAGGTTAACTTTGTTCCTTTGATGTAATTTTATTTAAGGCAGACCCATTTTGCTAGGTATGGCTTTGTTGGACAAGATGGTCAAAAAGCTTAGCTCAACATGATATCTGAGGTTAAGATATAGTAAAGTACGTTTGAGCTACACAGGAGAAAATTTTGTAGTCTGCCTTAGTTGCCCTCATTTGCATTTAGGATAGAGGGGTAAAACTTATCTGCCAAGTCTTTTTCGAAGTGAACCACATTTGGCCACTCTGCTGCCTCACTTATCAAACTTCAGAATGCCACACTGAATGTGTTTGGCAATATCCTACTCAGCTCTGAGCTGTTAGTGTAAATGTGTTTTTTTGGAATTAACCATGTTTCAGGCGGCAGCTCAGCTAGCTATGGGCAGAACCGAGATTATCAAGCTCCGCGGCGCTACTAAAAACTTGTATCAGGATAATTCTTATTAATTTTTAATTTAAATGGTTGATAACAAATCTATCAAATTTACTTCAGGAAGTATTGTGCTCTCATTTATTATCGTTAGGAAGTTTAATTGTTATTAATTTAAAGTTATGACGAAATACTTAGCTTAGTATGAAGCTATGAAGGGGTCGAGCATCTTTCATCTTAAAAATATGTACATTATTACTCACCAATCATCATGGAAGAAAAGATTACAATTATTTAATCTAAGAATCTTGAACATTTCATACTCTCAACTTTTATTTTGTATTTGTCAGAGAGAACGCATGTACATTCCACCATGGTTTTCTTTCTGGTTTGACATAATAAAGTATGTGGCCTCAAAGCTACTTAAACTTATCCGAATGGTTTTTTTTTTTTCAACAGAAAGAGTCTTATTTGAATGTGCAATTGGAAGCTAAACTTCAATAAAAGTTTGCCTTAATTGACCCACATAATATCAGAGACTTGCTTTATTTTAACCTCAATATTTTGAACCCCAGGGATCTTTGCTCTGCTGAGAATACGAAAGCTATTCTCCCTTCTCACTTTAAAGTCTTTGTCTATGAAAACTGTTGTAGAAAGAAGCATGATAAAGTGAGGCTTCACTTAGGATGTTGGTTTCAATTAGCCTTTTGTACCTTTTGCAAGTGGCAATCATGTGGTAGAAAAAAATTACTGATCAGCTGTGTACATTGTGCATTGAAGAAAATGCGGAACATATTGTTTGCTTTTAAGGTCAAACTTAAAGCTCTACATAGTTGGGATTCCTCTCTGGGAGGAACTTTATCTGTAGACGCAGAGTGTCCTATACTTTACCGTCATGAAATAACCTCTGGAGGAGGAAGGGTAAAAATTTACCGTCTTACTTTTTTTGTTGGATAAAAGTGCTGTAAGCAGAAATTTTACCTTTACTGAGTATATATATATTTTAAAACTTGCTCACCTGGTACTTTTCCATCATTATGCCTCTGGAGAAGGTAGGATAGAAGTTTTTATCTCATACTTGGCTCACTTTTTAAAGTGCCACAAGCAAAAATTGTTTTTGCTGTCTTTATGAACTATAAAGTTAACTTCCTTTCCCGATTTGGGGCTAAGGTAAATCTTCTATTAGGATTTGAATAGCTCTTATGAGTGCAAGAACCTCAATGTCCGCTTGTGATTGAGACTGGAAGGATTCAACCCAGTGAAGACCGTGAAGATGTGTTTTTCAAGTAAGTCTGGAAAAGTATACTATTATTAATGGTAAACCTGAGGATCTCATCTTTGAGAAAAAATTCGTAAGTGGTTAACTATTTAACCTACCATTGCCAATAGTAGTATTGACTTCTATACACAGGATGATTGGTGTTCATGTGTGGTGCAAAGAATAGAAAATATGAAAAAATTCCTGTCTTAGAATGCGCATTTGCATATTTTTTTATTAACACCACCTTTGCTTTTAGTTTTGTGTGAACTATTGGTCTTTGTAGCTTCCGGGGTAGTTCAGCATGGAGGGTTGTCTTGCCTAGAATTCCTTGCTGAATTTGTTTTGAAATCTAGCCGTGAAGATGAAGGATTTGTGCGAAAGCAGATTATATATCATTTATGAGACTTTGTTCTTTTGTGGTTATAACAAACACCACTGACGTGACACCTCTTGTTTTACTCTTATGTGCATGAGATAAATAGACTTAAAAAAGTATTTCAAAATTGTGCTGTTGTGTCCAAGATTCAACACTCAATAATATCAATATTTAATTTCCTCATTATTTGACACACCCTCCCTATTTTGTCTCGTACAACTGCAGTTCTCTTAGGTTCTTACTGTACTCTTATTTGAACTACTGCCCATGCTTGACTCCCTCAAATTCCATTTTAACTTCTAAACCTGCTTGTTGGTGTACTTTTTTTTTTTTCAATTTGGAACGAAACTGGTTGAGTAAGATTGAACTTGGTGGTCTTCATACTTCTTATCTTTCTAATGGCTATTACTCCTTAGTCAAACTTGGAAAGTTTGTTCTTGAAGATAACAAAACATTTGCAATTTTAGGAGAAGCAGATCACCATACTTTTCTTGGACAAGACAGAAAGGAAGTCTCCAAAGTTAAGAGGGTGAATGGACACAATTTAATGGATGCTGATCTAAATAAGTATTTTGATGGTGTTTCAAAGATATCTGATAAATTATTAGTAAATTACTTTTAAAGGAATGTATTGGAAAGGAGAATTGTTTCAAATGTGTGGCTGGAAAAGTATTTTTTATGTGGATTGAAAAAGATATCCATTTTAGCGACTGAAAAAATTACTCCAGAAGGAGAAAAGAAATATTTTGACCATGGGAAGACTGAAAGAACTGGAAATGCTTATATTACAATTACAGACTCCTTGGTTTACTTTGGTCAAGATTTTGTTGATGGCTGTGGCCAGTGGCAGGCAGTAACCACCAAATGGTGCTTAGGAGAAAGCATCCCAAAGTGTTTTCCAGCTGTTTTTACTCTTTTACCTCTCTTGGTTTACTGCAAATTATTAGTAACTTGTGTTGTATTACAGATTTAGCATCGTATTTTTTATTAGGTAATTAACAATTAAATTATGGTTTCAGGAACTAACTGGATGCCAGTTTTAGTGGAAGTTAAGAATTACATGACTTCAACACTGGAACCATTCAGTTACTCCATCCCAGCACCAGGATGAACATTGTAGGAGCAATTAACAAATTTATGTTTAGTAATTTGGGTAGTATTTTCTGTTACTAATTTTAGTAAAATCTGTTTTCAGTTTGCCAGTGACATATACTTTATTTCTATGCTGTTCTGAAGCGTCTCTGTAGAAGAATCCAATGCACTATCTGGTCATACCTTAACAACTTTGCACTGGAGGATGTGGTATGTATGGAAATCTGTGTTCTTGATAAAAGCACAGGCTGTTCTGTGGCTCTAATCGCCATTCTGGCATTATCAACTTTTGTCTTTTTCCTTAACATCCCCATGAATTTCTTTTGCAGCTATATGCAGTGTGGACTTAAAATCAGCTCCCTCGGTTACGCTGTTTCTAAAGGCATGAAGCACCAATTGGAATGCAAGAAACTCGCAAGTTCCAGAACCTCCAAAAAAACAATATTTGATGTAGTTGATGCACATTAAAAGTTAAGAATGAATAATGAAAACAATTTATTTTGCTTTATCATCATTGCATTTAAAAACAAAACATATTTTTTTCTCAATGGGCACTTAATGAATGTGCTGATCTGGATGCGAAATTATTATCTTGAACTCTTCACTTTCTCCATTGAAGTATCTAAATAAGATATGAATTTTAAAACCTCTTCTTTTGTAGAATGAGTCCAAGCCAAGGGCAAGTGTGCATTAACTGGTGATCGATCTACAATATAAAATGAATTTAGTTGACTGCCACAAAATTTTGATCAGTCCTGCCACATTAATTATCTTACCTTGATAAAACTTTCCATTGCCTTGGGCCAAAGCTGATTGGGAAATAGACAGCCAAGTAATAGTATCAGCTCCCTCCTCTGAAGAACGAAGCCTTCCCTCCATGCGCTTATGAAAATCAGGGAGGGCTGATCGAACCGAAGGGGTGTCTGCCCAACCAGGATGTGCAGATGCATGGAAAATGTTAGGGTTTTCTTCAGCATATTGCTCAGCCATTACAACCTGTCAATATGACAAGATGTTCTTTTAAAGTGTTACAATTGCGCCTATTTTAAAACCACCATGAAAAGGATTCTGACCATTTGTCTTTTATTTTGAGCATATGATCTAACTCCATCAAATGGTTCTTGTTTCAGTAATTGTGGATCATCAGAATCAAGTTTCTCTAAAAGCATTCCCCCAGAAGTGACCATAATGACTCTTCCATGATTAGATCTAAAAAAATAAAATATGTTAGGTGCACAAGTTTTCTCTGATGTCTTTAGAGTGAAAGAACATGATAACAATGCATACTGAATGAGCAAGGGAGTTAGCAATCGAGTGAGAATATGAGGGGACAGGACATTAGTTGCAAAGTTATATTCATTTCCATATGAATCAATTCGTTTTTCATGAACCATGCATCCAGCATTATTGACCTGAAATCAAATTTTAAAGTTGTACACTTTTATTTCAAACATTTCCTTTTTATTATGACTCAAAACACATTTAATACATACCAAAACATCCAATTTGTTATTCTTCTCAGCAAATTCCTTCGCAAATTTATAAACTTCTTGGGGAGCAGCAAGATCAAGAATATGCAAATAAATATTCTAAAAAAAAAAAAAATGTCATTATATATGAAAAAAAAATAATAGCAACTTAAAAGTCAACATTCTGGTTTCATACCTGGTTGTTTGTTTTCTCTATCATCCTCGCCTTGGCTTCTTCTGCTGTCTGAGCATTGCGGCATACCATGTGGACAGTGCCACCACACTTTGCTACATGTTGGGCAACGCTTTCACCAATGCCACTGTTGGCTCCTAACAAATGGAACTTGTGAGTGATGCAAGAATACAAATAAGCAACAGACCAGTTGCTTACATGTGGTTTGGTAAGATTACCAGGCAATACCTGTTATCATGTAGACTTTTCCAGAGCAGTCAACATCTAGGTCTCCATCATTGAAATTCTTGGAGGCAGACTGATAGCCGCTTCTACAAAGCATTTATTTAAAAGCAACAGGTGTTTTAGATTCAGCAGGATTCAGTAAGAGATCACAATACTTGATTAAAGTCTAATCATTGCATAACATACTTTGTGTATTCGCGTAAGCCCTTCATAAACCATACACATTTTCTGTACAGAGTCATCCTTGTAAAAATTGAAGATCTGAAAACAAGTTGACAAATCACTAGGATCACTACTTCAATAGAGGTAAGTTACAACAGATTTTGACAGGTTGACTGGAATTTCGGCTGCAGTTTCAGATGACTTTTGATAAGGAGATAAACAAACATTGCTACCAGTGTAAAGCAGATAGAGCCAACATTTCAAACATTTCATGAGGTTTGCAAATCTAGTATAATTTGTTTAAAAACAGTCTTTGATTTAAATTCATATAAAATTTGATCTATTACAGGCCGCATTCAATTGCTTATTTCATCATCTTGATGAGACGTTTGTAATCTGGGGTTGGCAGCAACTCTTGTAAGACAGTACATAAACATAACCTAGAATTCTTTTCATACTTCGTACCTACCCATGTGTCTTGGTTGGGAGTGACAGTGGCCAGCTTTTTGAAACTTTTTGGATTTATTCCTCAAACAAACATGGCTTTCGTAATAGATACCAAAGGTCAGCAAGATTTATTATCCGATAAAGTGAACGATTTCGTCAATGATGAAAGTGATGATGGTAAGTTTTGCCATTAGTGGCTGGACTCCATGGTTTTGCCTGTGCCCTGTGCTTTGTCTTTCCCAACATTCTGAAAAACTCGGTGACTGACACTTTTGATCTTGTCTTAGATTTTGAGTTTCTGCCCTTTCCCAGTAATCCTGTGGCAACGTCAAGTAAATTAAGGTAATGTTTTTACCTGTATGCCTCTGAAAAACAAAATGTTTGTGTTGCTAATACACCTGTTTGTGTATTCTATAGGTCGGGCAGTAAACTTAAAGAGAAAGAGATCAATTTTGATGACACTTATTTGGACTTCGGAGGGGGATCTTCTTCTGGTATTACTCAAACTAATAAACCAACTGCTAATGCCTTAGCAAGGCAAATGAATAATCCCGACAAGTTGCTTCAGAAGAGTGTTCTACAGCCTGGCGTGGAGAAACTTCATTCTTTACCATCTTACGATGAAGGTCGTCGTCAATTGCTGAAGCAGAGAAAGGTATGAATTATATAATCTTTTCCGCCCAGTTGTTGAGTATTTTGGAAGTGGCTTGTCAAATCTAATCCTGTTTCGTTTCAATCAGATGGAACGAGAAAAGACAGCTGGACGGAACTGGTTCAACATGAAAGCTCCAGAGATCACTGAAGAAATGAAAAATGACCTAGAAGTGTTGAAAATGCGGTCAACATTGGATCCTAAACATTTCTACAAAAAGAATGACTTCAAAAATCTACCAAAATACTTCCAGGTCTTGTATTTTATCTATTTCCTACTATCAGTTCATTCATCATCTTAATATAAGATTGATGAGATCTTAAAAATGAATCTAATGGTCTTTGCGTCTCAGGTTGGGCGTGTTGTTGAATCCGCCGCAGATTTCTATCATAGCCGTATTCCCATGAAGGACCGAAAGAAGACTCTGGTTGATGAGCTATTAGCAGATGCTGAATTCCAAAAGTCTACCAAGAAGCGTTACAAAGATATCATTGCAGAAAAACAAAAGACTCACTACAAAGCTCACAGACAGGCAAAGCGGTTAAAGAAAAATAAGAAGTGATATGGGCATAACTTACGCTACTGTATATTTTGTATTATTAAATTAATTTACTATGTAGTTTGTGCTGATGTTCTGAAGTTTCTAAATCCCATTACAAATAGACAAATTTAGGTCTAGAGACCAGGCAGACGTTGGACGAAAAGACTATTACGAGAAGCGATAGGCAACCCAGCGGATCAGAGCCGCATTGCGGGATTGCCTATGCCGCACATGGCAGGCGCTTCTGGCAGGCAACCCAGCGGATCAGAGCTGCATTGCGGGATTGCCTATGCCGCACATGGCAGGCGCTTCTGGCAGGCAACCCAGCGGATCAGAGCTGCATTGCGGGATTGCCTACGCCGCACATGGCAGGCGCTTTCGGCAGGCAACCCAGCGGGCAGCCCATGCCACACTTGTTGGTTGTGTGTTGTGTTTGAACCGGGCTCTGACCAGGTCAATTGTCAATTTTGAAGGCTTTTTAAATGTTCCCCGCGGAAAATTTCTTCTGCCTCTTCGGGTTAAATCTTTTATTTAGTACGTAACTTCTCCCTTTCAAAGCGGCATTGCTTGACACACGGGTGCAGTATTTTAAAGTGGAGACCCGGGAGACCGTCCACTGTCATACATATTGGACTGCCGCGTGTAGTTCTGCGTGTTGAATCTCAGTCTGCACTTTCCGCCGTCGGTCGGAGTCTGTACTTCTTGCTGCCCAGATAAGTCCCTCGCCCTACAGTATCGTATGGGGGGCCCGCCCGAAACTGACGTCATGATACAGGGTGGTCCACAGACCCCTTCCTTTATTTTGCTTATACTGTACCGCATGCAGGCGTACGGGCGGGCTTGCCTATTGTCGCTCACCATAGGCGCCTTACGGCCCCGTGCGAGTATGCAACCCGTCCGCACGCCTGCATCCGATGCAGTATAAGCAAAATAAAGGAAGGGGTCTGTGGACCACCCTGTATGACGAGACGGGGTTGTGGGTGTCCTGGCACACGCAACAGATGCGCTTTAAAACGGTGTCGCAGTGCACAATAATGGTGCAGTCAGGACCTGGTGTCAGTCGAGCACGCAAAGTGTGCAGCCTTCGAGAGTACCAGGTGAGTACCGGGTTGCGAATATCTTTCTTGTTTATCACGTACTTGCGGCTCATTTTTGGTGTCTATGTTTTAAACTGGTGGGACGTGACCGCACACAGTGCGTGGTCACGCCGCAAGGAACGTATTATACAATATTTATACCCCGGTGGTACAAATATCATGATCACATGTGGACCGTGTGAAAAAAGTACGCGACACCGTACAAATGACGTAGTAAACGTAGTAAATGAGCTCCGTCCTGCCCATTCATAGTCTCTATCGCCCATTTGCTCTAGAAGCCGTCGCGCAGGCAGGCAGGCAGCCGGTTTGCACGAGTTTGCTTGCATTCACAAACTCACATGGCACCTGTTGAGAGCCGCGCGTAAAAAAAGGAGGGGGGGGGGGGATGCTGAGCGAAGCAACATTGCTGTTTGCGGTAAACGCGTCACTTCAAAAGTTTTCAAACGTTTATTATTTTTATTACCATTTCTTTGGTGAAGGGGCTGCTGATATGATATGGTCCGCACAAGAAACAGTAGTATCACAATTATATTACGTAGCCGCGCGTATGCCGTTACGGGGTTGACTGGGACTTGTACACTCAGTGCAAGTGTCGATCCCCTGAAACGACAGCCGTTCGACATCCAGTGCTCGATGCGTCGTTGGCTGACGGAAGACGCCGTTTAAACTGAGGCTATTTGCGCTCTCTGGTGACAGGGAAGACCCAGGTAGAACACAAACGTCAAAAACTCGTCAATGACCCTCATTTGACGTCAAAATGAGCTCATTCTGGCTACGTAGGCGCAGTAAATTTTGACGATTAGGGTCAAAATGAGGTCATTTTGACATCATTTTGACAAACGTGTTCTACCTGGGCGAGACGCGGGAGGAGTATTTTACATGTCAGTTTTTATCACGCGACGTTGTTACCTAGTGCGAAATGGCGGTGAAAAACGATGTCGGCGAACGATATCGTTGTGACATCACTTTGACTTTTCGATGTCGTGTTTGATGGCATATTTTCGATTTCATGTTTGACATGGAGCACCAAAGAGGAATTTGAGCCCTGAACTCTCACCATGGCGTCGAAATGGTCCCTTATTTTGACGTCATGGTGACAATCAGGGCTCAAATTCCTCCTTGGATTAACATGCTCTGCGATAACGGCGGAAATAGAAGTAGGAAAATAGGGAGGGGGGGGCTGCTGCTGCTGGAGGCGGGCTGGCGAGATTTCCTTCTGGCGACGATAGTAGTCTTAGGTCACTTGTGCGCCATGGGTGCTGCCCTGGGGTGCTGCTCCGGGCCGCGCCCCGCCGCCGACAAGGCCCTCAAGATGCCGCCAGTCGTCGGGTTATTGCCGCGGACGCTGACGCCGACGCGGGGGACGCCGCCGACGCTGCCGACGCCTGCTTCGTCAGATCGCCCCGAAGATGCCGCCGGACACGGGGACCTCGGCGCCCGTCATGTAGCTGCTGCGGTCGGAGGCCAGGAACACGATGACCTCGGCAATCTCTGTGAGCAGAACGGTAAGGCCCCATTTCCAACAGTGTTGTTTATGCATGTACGGGTTTTGTACGTCTTATCAGATAATAATGCCTATGCCCCCCTTCCCCCACCGTGAGTCGCCGACGGCTCACACTTGCACTCGGCGAAAGTATTTATGGAAATCACCAGAAATCATATAAAAAATAATGATTTTCAGATCTGTGTTTTTTCTATTTTGTTTTATATCTCCCGGTCCAATCCGGTATCGACACGGCTCTTTGTTCGTGGACTCACCCTCAGGCTTCGCCATCCGCCCCAAGGAGGTCATGCTCTTGATGGCCTCCTCCCGCACGCCGGGAGGGGCTCCGTTCTGCGTCATGGGGGTGTCCACCATCCCGGGGAGCACCGCGTTGACGCGAATGCCCAAGCTACGGAATTGAGGACCATAAAATCTGTGTACTCTTATTGTTGAATAAGTGGAGTACCCCTCGAAGACCCCTACTCACGGCGCCCACTCCCTGGAGGCGGTCTGGGTGAGCACGCTGACGGCGCCCTTGGTGGCGGCGTAGTGCCCCCGCTTGGGGAAGCAGGCGAGCTTGCCCACGCTGGAGAGGTTGACGACGGCGCCGCCGCGCTGGGCCTCCTTGAGGGCGCGAGCGAACGCCCGCATCACGATGAAGGTGCCCTGGGGGACGAGAAGCATACAGGCGGGAGAGGTCACGACGCACGACGGCGGGGTCGAGACCAGTAGTAAAAGCCCCCTGCCCCCTCCCTCCCCATCCCCCTGCAGCTGTTGCAGTCGGCGTCCTTCACCGCCGTCGGCGGCGGGCCCGTCAAAGCGGCGCCGCGGTCCTCGACCAGCAAGACGTTTGCGTTTCGAGTTATCGCCAAAGCGCAGTAGATTAATTTGATGTCAGCGAACTTTGCGGACCGCGGAAGCAGCGGGCGCGTGCCCTGTGTGTTATCTCTGAGGGGACAGCTAGGGACAGCCGGCTTGGAGGTAGGCAGTCCCCTCTGGCATGTCGCGTCGATATCCATAGCTGACGTCGAAACGATATCACTTGCACACCCGCAGTTCCGACGCTCGAAGAGGCACTTTCCCCTCACCTCAACATTGATCGTGTAGGCTTCCCTCATCGCCTTGACGTCGAGGTCCAGCAGGAAGGCGACGGGCCCCATGATGCCCGCGCTGTTGACGACGATGTCGGCGGGCCGGCCGAAGTGCCGCTGCACCTCGCGGAGCACGGCGTCCACCGCGGCCTCGTCCGTCACGTCCAGGCGCAGCGGCAGGTGGTGACCGGGCGCGCCGTCCTGCCGCAGGGGCACCGCAGGGCCAGGCAGAAACCCACCAACGTCGTCGACGTCAAACCGACGGAAATTTCAATGATTTCGCAGTCGATCCGACGCCGGTTCAGCATGTACCACATGGCTGATTAACCCCGCTCACTTCTAAAGTTATGCTGTACCGCACGCACGAGTGCGGGCGGGTGGCTTACTCGCTCGGCCTGCGAGGCGCCGTATACAGGGGCGATAGGCAAACCCGCTCGCACTCGTGCGTGCGGTACAGCATAACTACATTTTAAGCGAACGGGGTTAATCAGCCACCTGGTCTAGTTTTGACGTTGATTTGGCGTCGGTTCGATGTCCACTGTCTCACAGGGAGAGCTCGTCACCTGCTGGATGAGCGACAGCGTCTCCGCCGCGCCGGCCTCGTTGATGTCGGCCAGGACGAGGCTCGCCCCCTCTCGCGCCATCGCCACGCACGTGCTGCGACCGATGCCGCTGCCGGCGCCTGCAAGCAGCCCGCGGGTGCGTCAGGGGGGAAGTACCAGGACGGTGGGGGGGGGGGGGGAGGGGAGGACCTCGGGGAGGACCTCAGGGAGAGCCTGGGGGAGGACTTCGGGAAGGAGCTCAGCCGATCGACTGATTCCGAAGAACCCTCTCCTATACCTGTCGTATAGCTCCGTCCTTGTCGCACTCATAGGGCAGCGCCTTGAGGGTTCTTCGGAATCAGTCTACAGGGAGAGCCTCGGGGAAGGCCTCGGGGAAGGCCTCGGGGAGGGGGCTCGGGGAGGGCCTCGGGGAGGGCATCGGGGAGGGGGCTCAGGGAGGGCCTCGGGGAGAGGGCTCGGGGAGGGCCTCGGGGAGGACCTCGGGGAGCTAGGACCTCGGGGAGGACCTCGGGGAGGACCTCGGGGAGAGCCTCCGGGAGAGCCTCGGGGAGCACCTCAGGGAGCCGCGGGCCTCGGGTTTCGGCGGGGGTGCGTGCGTACCCGTGACGAGGGCCACCCTGCCGCGGAGCAGCCCCGTATTCAAGTCTGCCATGTCGGACCGGGCCTAGCTGTCGGATCGGATCGCGGACTGAAACTGAACTGCCTCGGCACTGCGCCGCCGACGTGCCACCGCCCCGCCCCGCGCCGCGACAGCCGCGGCCTCCTGTCTGCACCGGGGGGGGGGGGGGGGGGGGGGGTTTTCCCCCCCCCCCCCCCCCTTTTTCCCCCCCCCCCCTGCGGGGGGGGGGGGGGGGGGGGGGGGGGGCTGACTTCTGCCCGCGTCCACATCGTCTGTCTCACTCGCTCCTGCGGGCCGAGGGGGACGGCGATGGAGCGAGATGGCAAATGATCGTGCGCGTCGCTATCTCCCTCGCTCCTTCCAGGCGATAAGGAGCCGCGGTGGCGTGGCGCAACAGGGGCGGTGGAAGGCGTCAGAAAACGCCCACCACCAGACAAAGCCGTTGATACTAATTTCGGGTAATGTAGACCGGTTAATGGTCGTTGTATCCCCCCCTCCCCCCAATCCCCACAACACACACGGCTCACGTCCTTGTCCTTGGCCTACCTCACAGGGAGGTACGGTTCGGCCCGTTCGGCCCGTTTCAGTATGGGCAAAGGGCACAAAAATAACAAAATGAAAAAATAAAATATACCTTTTATTTCCTGTGGAGTAAAGAGGGATTGAAAGGAAGGGTGTTGTTGTTCGGTCAGGCCAGAACGCCTCCGCGCGGCACAAAGCCTCCCGCGAAAGTAAACAAAGACAGTTGCCAGAAATAATGTTCATATCAGAATGTTTGGGTAAAAAGCTGACATTCTAGGTCAATCCTCCACGTTTGTCTCGGCTCGCCGGGTAGCAATCCTCCTCATTCGTGACAGCTTGTTATTGACATGTGACCTACATTTGCGATGACAGGGAATCATTGCCGCTGTCATTTCATGATGGCGCGCTCAACAGTAGTTCAGTTTTTCTCCGCGCGAGGCGCACGCCTTGGCTTTCCCCGTTGACAGAGCCGTTGAATTCATTTCACTTGTACAGCAGGATGCGGACATTCTCACGTCTTTTGAGAAAGCCTCGATGAACGCCGTACTCTTCTTTTTCACGCTTTGCATTTTGAGTAGAAGCAGAGCGACGTGTCGGCTTTGGTCCGCAAAGTGCAGTGTGCTGGCCGTTTGCTTCATGTCTCTCTCTAGGCCAATGAGAAGAGAAGACAGTAACTGCAGTAACTAGCTGAAAACGAAAACACTTGATGTTTTTCGCCTAGGCCGAAAAATGTCGACTCCGTCGCTAGAAGAGCAAATTAATAACCTTGCAAGGTTTCTGCCGCCGCGAAACATTCCAATAGCAAGACCTGGAAATGACAGTCTCGGGGTTGGGCGACCAGCCCGTCCCGATAAACGTAAGTCCATGTTATTACCAGAGTGTGGACTCATCACAGCGATTTGCTTCGCCACTTAATATTATTCCTCAGTCCCAAATTTTATGGGATTTCCCTGAAGTTTAAACTTCTGAGGTACTCTAAAATATACATGCACTGATGCCTTCACCGATGGCTCTGTTTCTCACCCTACTTTTAACCTGTCAAACAAGACTTGTGCCTACTGCTCAATGGGTTACTTTTCTCACTTCACAACCAATACTCCATTGTCATGCATACTTTCATTCTATGGTAGGTAGAGTTGAACACTTGCTGGCAATCAAACATTTTTGAAACACAAGAAACTTGCCTAAGCCTGTACCACTTAATAAAGGCAGTGTTCCCAGCCTAAGAGTTAACCTCAACGTTCATCATGGTAGGCCCACCCATCAAATTGAAGTGTTTTGTAAAATCTATATCATTGTGTATTTGTTTGTAGTTACTTGCGGACCCCCCACACGTAGACGACCGCCTGTTGACTTGCCAGTCCCTCAACCTATGCCACAGAGGAACAGTCATGAAGATGATACAAGGTGGCAAGAAATCATCCAACGAAGTGGTCTTCTTAAAATCAATGGACAGGTGTGTGTACCATGGAGGAGTTAAAGTAGCTCTAGTGTCTGGAGTTTTACCTTTTAACTTATTTTATAACTATATTTATAATTCGATTGTTCTTTCTAGGAATACCGTACTCAAGTTTCTGACATGGATCATCTGGGAGAGTTAGGAAATGGTACTTGCGGCCTTGTTGTAAAAATGTGCCACAAACCTAGCAATGTAATTATTGCTGTCAAGGTAATATTATTTTCTTTTTCTTGAGATTACTATGAATTTACTTAGTTTTGTGGTCTTAAGTGTTATGTTTCAATATAATTATTTTTCACCAGCAAATGAGGAGATCAGGAAATAGTGATGAAAATAAACGTATCACTATGGATATCGAAGTAGTGCTTAAGTCAGATGACTGCCCATTTATTGTACAATGTGTAGGCTGCTTCATTCTGGAAGCAGATGTGTGGATATGTATGGAACTTATGGACACCTGTTTTGATAAGTTGCTGAAACGGCTACGGAAACCTATACCAGAGCACATACTTGGCAAAGTTACAGTGGCAGTAAGTGGAACTGTCTAAGAATCAGAACTTCTATTTTAATATTTTTCTGTGCTTCTAATAATTTATTTTTTTAAATTTCTAGACTGTGAAAGCTTTAGATTATCTTAAGGAGACACATGGTGTCATTCATAGGGATGTAAAGCCGTCAAATATTTTACTTGATAAGAGAGGAAATGTCAAACTTTGTGACTTTGGAATTTCTGGACGATTGGTGGACTCAAAAGCCCAAACAAGAAGTGCTGGATGTGCTGCGTACATGGCGGTGGGTTGTCTACAAATTATTCTTGAAAAATTTGAATTTTTGTTTTGCTTATACTCTTTAGTGTACTTTCAATATATATTAAAATTTAAGTTAATTTTCAGCCTGAGAGAATAGACCCTCCAGATCCTCGGCATCCTGATTATGATATCCGAGCTGATGTTTGGAGTCTGGGTATCACCCTTGTCGAGTTAGCAACTGGAGTTTTCCCATACAACAATTGTGTCACTGATTTTGAAGTGCTGACTAAAGTTCTTCAAAGTGATCCTCCTAGCCTTCCGTCAGATCAAAATTTTAGTGCGGAGTTTCGTGATTTTGTTAACTGCTGGTATGAGTTAAAATTTAAATCATCTTATTTTCTGCTACAAGTTAACTTTTGATTCTATACCTCATCTTTTTTTCCCTGTGCAGTTTAACTAAAGACTACAAAAACCGGCCAAAATACCGCAAATTATTGCAACATCCGTTTATCACAAAATATGAGATAACTGAAGTTAATGTGGCAGAGTGGTATGAAAAGGAGACAGAACCTAAACTTCAAGATCCCAATAGTTCTCGGAGGCCATCTGAGTCAACCCTCTCCAGTCAACTTACTCCAGCACCTTTAGTCTCTGCTCCAGTTAACACCAGCGTTACTTCACCTCCCATCTTGAATTCCCCAATGAAAAGGTAGGTTGGAAAAATATTTGGTGTAATGCAGTTGAATATGCCAATATTTCACTGCTCAACCTCTGGATCAGTAATGTAGATTTTGACAAGAAAGCAATTTAGACTCATTAGTATTTTGTGTTATTGTCATTCATCAGTAGTCTATTCTCTTCAAAAATAAATTTTGGCTTGCGGTTACTTAGGAAAATTATGTTAAATTTACCTGCTTGGGGTTTGATAAGGTATGATAATTATCTGCCATTTTAAATTGATATTTCAAAACGTTTTCAAATTTTAATCCGTCCTTTATTTTGGATTTGCTTGGTTCTGGTGATTTTGAGTGGCCTCAGGACTGACTTTCCAAGATTGAATTTGGAAGTGTATTCCTCTTCAAGCATGTTTTGCAGTATCAATGAACTTTTGTTTTCTTGTTGATAGTGGTGATGGAAAAAACTCCTTGTTTAGATTTTGCTTTACAGTACTGTAGTGTATTATTTGCTGAAAGACTTGATCTAGAGTCACATGGGATTTATTAGGATTTAAATTGATCAAGTGTTTCAAAAGTATCAAAGTAGATACGTATTTTGTAATAATGTTTGAGCAAACGGTTTTTGAGGCCATTCAATTTTTACTCTAATTCTGAGGAGCATGCCTATCTTTAAATTAGTTGACTTGCCTCTACCCATGTAGTATTTTTATGATTTTGTGTGGGTGAGTCAAAAGATTTTACATTGTAGCTCTATTTAATGTTCTAGTTATTCCAAAAATAAGGGGTATCATTTTATGAGGAATTTCTTAATTGTAAGCCACTGTTAAATCTAACTTCTTTTTGAAACAGGGGGTATTTTGAGGGATATGGTTCCTCTGGCTACCTGTTTCTAAGACCTCTCCATAGTTTTTCCCCCTCTCTCTTTTAAGTAATACTTCTACAACCTAACCCTTAATTTATTCTTAGATTTACTACATGTAAAGTCTGACTTCTCCCATTTAGAAGGTAATAAAATGGGCTTTTCCTTTGTCAGTGACGTTGCCTCTCCGATCATTTAAATGGGCTTGTATCTTTTCTTATCAAATTTTGAAAGGAAAATATTGATTGTGATATATATATGAAATCCACTCTCTATATCAACTTTTCTGGAGTGTTAAGTATTATTTTTGAGTTTTTGCCCCATTTGTATAGTCATAACTAAAAGCTCCAACAGCAGCAGTATCATGGTATAATTTTTGAAGTAAATTATTGTAGTGAATGAACCATGAAACTTTATCGCTCACTGGGCTGTTAATAAGTAAGATTTCATTCCTTTGCTTGTTAATTGGAACATTGCCTTTATCATTCCTTTATTTCAATACATTTCATGAATAGGAATAAAGAAAACTTAGAGGACAAACTTAAAACTGCAATTTTAAGTTATCTTTTCACCAAGTTATACATACTTGAAAAATGTAGTGAAAATATTGAGTATTTTGTTACCATTGTCTGCATGTGTAGAGGAACATGAATCGTGGTTATTACCTGTGTGTGAATTGAAGTGGTTTTGGTTTTCTGCTTGACCTGTACTAATATGAAATGGTGCTAGGGATACTGAGGATTCTGCCTAAACATAAATCAGATACTTCATTTGTTTCCCTTAAAGTATTGAGAGTAGTGTGTGTTTTCATAGTTTTACAAAGCTGTTGATAAACAAGTACCTAGTTCTTGACAACCCTGAGTATAATTTCTAGCATCTTATTTTCGTGTTTAAGTTATATCCGGCTTTCCTTTAAGAGCAAATTTCATTCTTCTTAACCGTGTTGGAAGTAGCACTTATAGCACAAGTAAAGTACTATCTGGAAAATATTTTAGTCACATCCAAGTACTGTGTGTACTTCTCAATACAGAGTTCCAAAATTTGTGATATTTATTCCACTAGCTATCAAACAGATTATTCTTAAATTGGCTTATTCCAATACAATGCATTTTCTGGTAAATTTCTGTAGCTCTAGAAAAGCAAGGATATTCACCCTATCGGTGTCAATTTTTCTGTGATAAAGAACTAGACAACATTGCCACATGATGACTGTTGCTAGTAGTTTTCAGTCCAGTTTATGAAAAAAAAGTGTGATATTATCCAGGCTTTGTAATTGTAATGCTGCTTATTTCCTCTCTACTTTTTAAAAAGCTGTTGATTTTGAATTTTAATAATCTCTATTAATTTTCCTAGAAACACAGTTTGATTAATTTACTGGAGCAAATGCTCTGTTGTTTGGCTATAGTGTTTTATCTCATTTGCCAAAAGCTTTTGCATGCAACCCCACTGCTAAGAGGTCTACCTGCAGTGTGTGGCAAAGGATCAAACTTTCAACTATCTTTTCTGTTCTTTCTTTTGATTTAGATAATACTGTTCCACTAAAAGTACAGTATATGGTGTAAGATATTCATATTTTTGCATGTTTAGCCTCATGCTCATGCCATATATTTTGCATGATTACTTTTCTTTTAGTTGGGATCTTTGCAAAGAAATTATGCATTGCAATTATGGAGCCTGTTGGATTTTAGTGAGGTTTTATGTCATACGGGTGATGAGTTTGATGATGTATTTGATTAGTATAATACCCTATCCAACCAAGGAATGACTTTTGGCTTGTGCATGGTCATTTTTCAAAAGACAAGTTTGGGTTCAGACATAAAATGTTTCTTTGTAAACGACTCTACTTGCCACTTTTGTTTTGTGATCCAGTTGCTAGTGGTTAACGTTCAATGAGCTATTGTATGGATACTGAGCATCGTAATGAATTCCAAAAGGTTTTCTACATGGGCTAAAGAAGTCTTCATGCATGCCATGTTTTCAGCGCCTCTATTATTTGTAGAACTGCTCTGTAGTAATAAAGCTGATGCAGTCTTAACACTATAATTTTTTTTTCTGTACCTGACCCAAATGGTGACTTGGTTTGTCGTTAGTGCTTATAGTGGTCATGTGTAGTGTGAATTAGCTGTAGTGCAGCCACATTGATGTCCCTTCAGTCATGTGTCACAACTTCAATTTGATTGATATAATTATCGACATTTATCATAGAGAATTAACTCCCTCTGGCTCCTGGGCCATTAGTATATCTTGACACGTGTTGGTTCTAATCGATATATTTATGCCAGTATAATTCGCAAGTCTTTTGAATTTGTAGTGCAATATTTTAAGAATTGCTGGAGCGCAAATGTTTTCTAGTTAATTGTAATGAAGGAACTGAATGGACTCATCTGGAACAATTCAATAACATTTTATCCATAATTCCTCTGTGCACAAGTAGTAAGTCACCTTATATCAGTGTTTATCAGTGATCAGGTGAGTATTCTACTATTATTCTTTTTGAAGTGCATGCCAATTTTATTTTAGTCAAGCTTGAGTATGGGTTTATGGTACAACTTTTGCATGGTTCTTTGCTATTATCTACAACCATTTGCATTTAGCTCTCACATCATATCCAGCTACAGTAAACATAACGATAACTTTTCAATACTTCACATAACATTCTCTCATCTTTCATGTATTATCCTCTTATTTTTACTTTTTCTCTTTGCTCATTTCAGGTTTCCTGGGACAGCATCACCATCTGTACGAAGAAATCCTTCAACAAACTACCCCCAACATGTGAGATCTGTTTCTGAAACAGGTAGAACATTTTATCCTGTGGCACAATATCAGCCCTTACCGTCTCATAGCCACCACTTTACTAATGGAGAATCAGTCTCTTCAAATAGTGGGCGGTAAGTTAAGAGGTACAATAGGATATATAATATATGTCTGGCGCTAGAACTCATTGTTCATTGCACTCCTTCCGTAGGCGCACTATTGGTTCATCAGACACATCATCAGGTGGTCGTTTTTCACCTTTCCATTCATCCCGTATGGCAAATGCTGTGGAACCAGTTGGTGTAGAGGCTAGTAATTTACGTTCTACTCCACCACCCATGTCCCCAGCCCATGCCTTCTGGCAAGCTCAGGAGGCTAGAGCTGTTGAGTGGGATTCACATCGTCTTCATATTGGGTATGTTGTGTTTCTGTGCAATGCCAAGCTTCAGAATTTACTTGAAACTTTATAAAACCCAATCATTTTATTCTTTTCAGCCCTGGCTTTATTAACTCACCAATACCTGGTAGAAAAAGATTTCCCTCTGAACCTCCTCAGCCTAGTAATAGAGATACATCTTTGCCTGGTAGCACCAGTCCGCTAGTTCTACAGAGGTTTTACCATCAGCAGCAGCAGCAACAACAACAACAGCAGCAGCAACAACAGCCAAACCTAAACCCTGTAGTCCATCATTACCATTATCACAATCACCTTCCTCTTACTGGATATTCCCAGGCAGCCAATTTTCCAATATCAAGTGAACCATTAGAAAACTTAAAAGGAGAAGAGTCTACAAACTTAGGCAAGAAGAGATTCACATCTATTTTGAAATTTAACTTAGGTGGAAGTAGCCATTCAGTTAGCAGTTCACCAGGCAGCCCTGGCCGATTACCCCCTCCGCGACCAACTAGAAATGCCTCTCCTGGTCCTCCTCCCCCAAGTCCTGACCCACCTCCAAGGCTCAGTCGCTTGGGACTGAGTGATGGTTCAGCATCACCTCTTGCTGGACGTAGAGGTTTCCTTGATGTCTCTCCTGTTAGAAGAGGAGTCCTTGATGGCTCACCTTCTCTTCCTCGCAGGTATGTTTTCTTGGCTTATTTTGTACTTGACATTTACTTAGTAATCTGTGTATAAATTTGAAACCTTCAATCTATTTTTAAGGTATGTGTCACCATCACCTCCTCAACCTCCTCCACGTAGACTCTCAACTGAGGGTGGACCTAACAGTTTCAATGGAACAAGTGTATTATTATCAAGTGCAAGTCAAGTCAACAGTACAAGTGGCACAAGCTCAACACCAGGTTCCCCTCAAGTTCGACGTTTTGATAGCATTCGTGCAAGGTTTCATTATACACCTCAACCACAGCGACGTATGTTTGGAGCATCATCAGACTTGCATGATCTCTGACGAAAACTTAGCCGTCTTTGGTTTTCCAACCGTTAGTGGATGTATTCAGTTAAAGACAGTCATTTCCTTAATTTCCCAGCCAGATAAGTTTTGTGTCTTAGTATCTAATTCCTCTTTTGTTTTCTGATATCCTGTGGGGGACTGTCATTTCATTGCATGCTTTATAAATCCACTTGAATGAGTTGAAATCAAGACGGAATGTGTCCTCTATATTATTATGGTATTTATTGTGTACCAAGCCATTGAAACAGAAGTCACAACTAGTAATTAATTAGTAAATAGCTGTCAATATCTATTGACAACTCCTAAAATTTAGAAAAATTGATTTGACTGCTTTAAGGTATCCATTTTTATCTTATTGAATCTTTTTATTTATATGCAACAATTTTAATGTGATAATTTCTGACTACACTAAAAATGATGTTTCAAATGTTTGAATTTGAGGGCAGAAGTGTGAATAGGTATGTGTACCTGTTTGAGGTGAAAGCTAAAGAAGCTCATGATGGAAATTTATAACTGACTTCGGAAATTTTTACCATGAGAGTAGTCTTCTCATTGTGTAGCACTTTTGGTGAAGCCACTTGCAGGACATCTTGAAGTACAATTATTGTTCTCTCAAAGCACTCACTTTACCATAGTAACCTGCTCAATTTTAGTATTAAGATTATAAATTAATCTTTGTTGTCTAGGCAGTGTTGAATGTACTGCTATGAACCCATTCCTCGAATACTTTTCTCTTGTCACGAGTACTGGTTTGGCATCCAATAGACATACCTTTTTAATTTTAGCGGTGAAGATATTGTGTTAAGGTACTCCCACAATGAATGTTCTTCATAGTTACATGAGGAAACGTTTTTGAGAACATAGGGTGGAATGGCTCTCACTCAGCGCGTGTTTCCTCTCGTCTGAACTTTCCCTCAGAGAACATTCATTGTTCGAGTACCTTTAATCAGTCCGATGAAATTGTATTTTCAAAGGTCCTTTCAGAAATGGTTTTTTAAAGAGGGGAAAAGTGTGTGGCTAGAAATTCGGAATAGCAAAGTGGAAAAGTACCGTATGTGAAACTTGTATGGGCCTTGTTGGTTGTACCCAATCAATCAGCTTAATCAGTCCCTCACTCTGGTACTACACTATTGAAATGCTTTAGTGCATTGACATGGCTCCACTAAAGCTGCAAAGCAATGTGAGTTAAATATAGATCGAACAGTTAGTCTCTATTTTGTACTGATTTACAGTGCTACATGCCACAGCTTATCTGACTTATTAGTTTATTATGAAAAGTAAATATCTGAGTTCAACAGTTATGAATAGGAATTGCATTTGAATCCTTATTAAGCTGTAGGTGTCACTCTCTTCTTGTAATTCAGTGTATTTTGTTAAGGTCAGTAAAGCGCTCATTGACTTGCTTCTTGTCTGATGCCTCTTCAGGCCAATGTTTGGTGAAACTTACCCATCGCTAATACTGAGGTGCCATTGTGATATTGTTTTTTTTTTCTTTGATTGTTTTATTGCTTGTAATTATGAGTAAGTTTTTGTGTATCATAGTATCAACCATTACTCAAAAATCTATTTTAACTTTCAGAGAACTCTTGTGAGCTCCTGAAGCTTCTTTGATTCTGTATCAGTTTAATATATTTTTTCCTGTAGTTATTATGAATTGATTTAAACTGCTGTATTTTTATATATTGAACTTAGAAGAATATTTGGGAATTAAGTGTTAGAAATCATCAAAATACGTGGTTGCTCTGTCGTGTTTTTACCAAAGGGTTCATCAAAGTGTGTCCAAGTCTGATTTGGGTTTTGGAAGCTTTCAACTATAATTTAATATCTAATTCTTTCTGTGGCATACATACATTAGCTATCTACTAGTCTACATTGTATTAACTTCTCAACATTTTAGAATTCTTTTCTTTTATTTCCAGTATAGATATGTGCCAAACAGATTTTAATGCGATGATTAAGGTTTATGTGTTTATGTGAATTTAGTGCGCATCTTTTTGCCGTTTTTTGGAGCCCGAAAAGTAAGTGGGGTGCGCCTTATACTCGTGTGCGCCTTAAATGCGTACCAAAAGTGCATTTTTTGACCGAAATCGCTCGTTTAATGGGGGGAAGTATTTAGTTTCGTGGAAAACCGACTGAGGGCGACTACGGGACCCGTGTCGACCCGCCTCTTGTTTCTCCCAGGTTTCTCACCCCTGACCCGTACCATCCGTGCGACAAAGACGGTTACTGTCTCTCTTGCTCTCAAGTGGGTGAAGGGGCAAGTCGGCTAATTCTCTCGGCAAAACAGCGACACGGAACGTACGGGACTGCATATGAATGACCTATGCGACTGGGTCGCGTAGCCCACTCATCTGGTCGTTCGGCTTTGGGAGTCAAGTAGCCGCGCCTTAAATTCATGTTGAAACGATTTTTCCTGATTTTTCGGCTCCAAAACCGGGGCGCGCCCTATATTCGTGTGCGCCCTAAATTCACATAAACACGGATGTACAGGCAGGTTTAGGAAGGTAAATCATGCAAGCTATCAAAAATTGGTTCTGTTCTTACTGTCTCCCATATTTGCACCCTCTTTTCTTACCTACAGAAGAAAAACTTGTCAGTCTAGTTACTACTGAACAGCAACAGTTGTTTTATTGTCGTTATATCCTGTTGTTATGAAAATGAAATATGGTTTCATTAACTTGCAATACATAACTTCATAACTTGTTATTATTTGAATTTTATTATTTGTTGCTTGGTTTTTAAATGTTACTGATTTTGTATTATTGTTAAGAATTACATTATTCATAGCACTTAAAATCTCGAATTGTTGTGGCTGATCTAATGTTGTATGGTATGATTACTTGTTTCATTGTTAAACGTACGTGCACAAGTTGTACTCTTTTTTTCCCATCAAACATTCATGCCAATCATTTTCCTATTTGTTGAATGTCTGTTTTTCTGGCCAGATTGATAATTTCATTCTTTATCTTTATTTATAATTTTTACACTCATATATCATGGTGCTTCTAATTTTGATGTATTTTAAATGTTAATTTTTCAATGTGTTTGAAAGTTCAATTTATCAGTGTGTGGTGTTTTCAATGCAGTTCTGGTGCAGTTTGCAAACAGTTTAACGTGTTATACAGTATATGTCAACATGCAGTGTAAATTAAATGAGGCGTTATATAAGAGATTATTAATTTAAGTCCCAGTTGAAATACATAATGTAGTCTGTGGGAAGCACACAGGGTTTGTGACACTTGAATTTGTTTATTCTGTAATGTTGATCCTTTGATTGCTTCCTTGTCATAACTTGAATATGTATGTCGTAGTATATAATTCTAATAATTCTATGCCACTGATCAGAAGACTAGTCACTGGTTGATCAGGCAATCATGCTCTTTCCTTATTGTTTGGTGGCCATTTAGTTGCACAGTTAAAAGCTGTTAGCCACCATTAAGAAGTTAGATTGTGAGGTGCTGCTATTTTTCCCGTATTTTTCTGGTGCTCCTTACTTCATGTAATTTTGTCTGATTAAGCACCAAAGCTATCCTTTTTGTAAAGATTTTTAATTATCAATGAAGATCTTATTTTTGTGAAGTATGGTCTAGTTTGACATTCCTTATAGCTGTTGTGTAATATAAATGTCTTTTCTTTTTTTTTTTTTTTTTTTTTTTTTTTCTTTTTTTTTTTTTTCGTAAGAGGAAGTTACTCTAAAGACTGCCTATGAAGTTATGTGCATGCAGTGAAATCATCACATGCTTTGTTTTTGTCATTTATCAGTATAGCCAAAGTACAGACTGTGAATTCGTCTTGTCAATTCTGTAATTGTTTTACGATTGTACAGTTCCATCTTTGTGCTGTGTAGCACTAGTTTCTTGACATTTTTTTCTGTCCTATCTGTAAGCAAAATGCATATTTCCTTTAGAATTATCACTGTACATTTAATATTGTAAATATAGTTTGAACAAACTACCTATATTTATCTCAGAATAAAATTGAAAGATTGTTCAATGTGTACATAATGAATAAAGTGTACATTAAATCTGTCATAGGATTGTATTCAGGCATGTACGCCAAGGTTTCCTTCCATTTAATGCCTGCACTACACAGCCTAACTTAGGCTAACGATACCGCCCTGCAATGCATTGTGTACGTGAGCCCGCCAAGCAACTGTGCGGGTGGATCCGACGGACCTATTTGTGGCTGCAGGCCTGGTCAGTTCATTCGGATGCCGTAAAAAATGGGGAAAATGGTCCTCAGTATTCGAACCAGCGCCCATCCGCGTCCGGAGCGCGCGCTGTACCAACTGAGCCAATGAGGCTGTTGTTTAGGTAATGCTTATCTCAGCTGTGGCTCACACCCGGAAACACACATGGCCGGTAGAGGGACAAAAGGTTTCCGTCGACGAGATTTGAGACACCTTCAGACTATAGGGTAGACTTTATCTAAGATAGTCTCAGAGCAGTGCATAACATGTTCAAGGAAAAATTATTATTTGTTCTCATGGAAAAACATTGCTGCGAGAGAGGAGACGGCTCCGATTGTCCGAAGCTCGTTTGTCCGAACCTAACTTATCTATTTTAGTAAATAAAACGAGTAAAGTAGTTAATTACATTATGTTATTTCATTTAGTGGCAGTTGTTGAAATAA
>NW_026267287.1:72888-73637 GCF_000697945.3 Frankliniella occidentalis | reverse complement strand
TAGTCGTGCGGGCTGCGGACTTGCCTACCGGCACTGCCACGACTCCCGTAAACACTCTAAGGGAGGGTGGGGCTACTTGAGCCGGATTTCTTTCCCCTCTCACCACGCCCAAATGGTGACTTCGTTGGATATGACAAATAGACCATTCAAAAGGTGTTTCTTTTGGGCACACTGTGGTAAACTCAAATATTTTTTATCAAAACAAGTTTTGATTTTTTTTGATTTTTTTGATATTTTTGCAGTTGGTTCATCGTGCCTCATGGTGGGGCACCATGAGCCACCGAACTTTCCAAATGCAATACTTTCAGAGCACTACTAACTAGAGTGTTTGCCGGTTCAAGTATTTTTTTTAACATTATTACTTACGCCGACCAACAGTGCCAACACTCTAGTTAGCTGTGCTCTGTAAGTAATAAAATTTTAAAGTTTGGTGACTCATCGTGCCCCTATGGTGGGGGCACCATGAGCCAAGCGAAAACATCACAGCCCGCCATGTCTGTGTCGTTCACCGTATTGTTCTAAAGACTCACTGGAAACAACCGCCTAGTGCTTACTAACAATTAAATATTTTTTGTTCTGGTCTGCGATGTCCTGTGATAGAGATACCACTGGTGGCTCATGGCACCCCCTGGCTCAAGTAGCCCCACCCTCCCTTAGTTCTTTGGTAGGACAAAGACACGACGCCGTGGCAGTGGTCGTAAATGCAACTCACTATTATTTATAAACGGTGTCAACGACTAATCGCTCAC
>NW_026267287.1:61678-72293 GCF_000697945.3 Frankliniella occidentalis | reverse complement strand
AAAAAGTAGTGTCAAACTTGAAAAAAGGTCCATTGTTGGTCACGCCTACAACATTCCCAGTTTCGAATGGTACAAGTATCATAAGTGTACATATTCTGTACTCCGAGCATGAATAGCGTTACGCGTGACATCGCACTGAGATCAATACTCGTTCTTCTACCACTGAGTAGGTGCAGGTGGTGGTAAAGAACGAGTAAAAAACGTCTATTATGGAATGGTGAGGCCGCCAAGACCTACAGTTTGATACAACTGGCATAGTTGTAGGTGTTGTGGTTACCGAGATGAATCGAGTCGCTAAATTACACCAGACCAAGCACAATACTCGTTCTCCCACCTCCAAGAGGGAAGTGAGAGTGGAGGTAAAGAACGAGTAAAAATTCAAAGTCTCGAGCTCATCATCTCTTCTAGTGGAACAGACCGGACACCAGGTCAAAATAGACACAGCCATGTAATTCATGCATTTATTTATCATCTTAAATTAAATGCCAACAAAATTATGATAAAATCCATGTTACATACAGATTTACAAATAATATCAATGTAAAAAATGATTGAAGGTTGAAACCGATTTGTTGTAGAATCACCTATTGATAACATTTCAAGTTTAGAATCAGTGAGAAATGATACAGCAAACATTGAATCCGGCCAAATTAAATAATAAAGAGATATAAAACACGAAAGCTGCATTATATGTGATTATGTAACATAGGGAGCTTTTTTTTTTGACATGTTTAACTGATGACTTGTAAATTACACAATGATTGTAAAAGAAAACTTCTTAAATCCAAAGCATATCTTACATAATGGGGAAATATTAGTTACTTTTAGAAGAGACTGCGTGACTAGCAGATTAAATTATACCTTTATGAACACCTCTTATTTGTCACCTTAAGCAGATTTCTATATGGCACCACTGCAATCTTTTACACAATTCAAATTCACTGTCAAACCGCCTGGTTTGAAAATGGTTGCAACCTCTTTTAAGAAAAGTATGTTCACATTCTTTCCAAGCAAGCCAACTCAAACCACTCCAACATAGATACAGAAAAAGATGTAAAACAAGGAGACAAAGCAAGAAAAGAAGAAAGAAAAAGAAATAAAAAAGGAAATAAGAAGGTAAAGAAAAAAAGAGGGAAATAAGAAGTAAAAGGAAGAGCTTGGAGTGACCACAAAAGAGTATCTCTCTGTATACCCGGTCTACCTACTCCCGTAGGTGCGCGAAGAAAAATCAAGAACATGGAAATACAGATACCAAGAATAGTGCAATATCACTTCACAAGCTCAAGCACTTTCTTAAGAAGTTTGCTTGACTGCTTGAAGGAATAAAAAGAACAAATATACAAAGGTATTAAAGTTAGCAAAGAAATATGGAAAGGACACAATTTTGATTTCCTAAGTAAAGGCCACACTCATCACACATCTGATGGACCACTCACCCAAAATGAGAGTATTTACAGAACTTTAGGACATTTAATACTGTAATTAACTAGACTATACCCATGGCATGATTAGATTTCTCTACAAATTGGAATTTTGTCTGTGTCACCTTTCAGCAAACAGTATATTGCAATTTTTTTTAAAAAGAAAACCCCTAAAAAGATTTAATCAATCACAAATTTTTCATTAGAATACTGAAAAATATATCTCCCCAACATAATTTGCAAAATGCAAACACTCCCTTCAACAGTCTCACCAACTTTCCACACAGTACATATTTATCTCAAAAGATCACACTAAAGTAGCATCTACATGTTTTGTCTTGTGGGATAAGGGATATGACATTATTTAAGTTGGCCTCACTCATGTGGTGATAAAGCGCAGCCTCTGCAGAATACAATAGTGCACACTGAAATTTTTCGGAGTCAGTCCCCGGAAATAGTCTCCAGTTGTCCCTAGTATGAGGTCATTAAAATCCATTAATTGTTAAGATAACGAAATAAAACTAAAATTAGAAATGAAAATAAACAATTAACATTAAATATGAAACTAAGATTCAGTGACAATACTTGAAGTTTTAATTTACTAGGCTCATAGCACCAACAAGTGTCTAGCAAACAGGCAAGCACACAACATAACTGCATTTCAAGAAATCAGACTTCTTTAAACATTACATCAACCCCTCAGAATCTAGGGATGCAAAAGGTCAAGTGGTGACAGAAAGCTCACAAGATAGATATCTATGCTTCTTTACTAAAGAGAAGTGCATATATACACATATGATATCATGGAATCAGCAGTATTTAAGCAGGTTGATAAATTTGGGTACAAAAAAAGTGAGTATTCTATCCACATTTCTTTAATAGCTGTTGAGTTCTGTCTGACTACAGTATGTAATTAAATGTGAAAATGATATTACAGTTACAATCACAAGCAAGACATAAGCGAGTCATTTAAGCAATCACAGACAGTGAGAATAGCACACAAGCGTGGCTCAATCAATCTTCACATACATTCTTATATGGTACAAATATCAATCATTCTTCTGATGTCAATGGTTACGCCAAAAAAAATTCTATAAGTAGGAGAGCTAGTGCGTTGGCTAGAACTCAACTGGCTAGAACCAAATTTCTCCCTCACAGTACATAAAAAATTAATAAGAGATCAAAAACAACATAACGTACACTATCAGTAATTACGCTGCTTACAAAACAAAAATTAATTTAAGACAGATATTTTCTTAAATGAATAAGACTACACCTCATCTGTAATTACCAGTATGCAAGTATGCTAAACTAAGCTCCATCATGCTAACCTTCCTATTATAAGCTCATAGACCATGACTAACAAATAAGGCTCAAATATCATGAATATGGCTTGACTCTGACTAAAGATAATTAAAATCAAACTAAGTTAATAAATTCAACAGCTCAATTAAAGCTAAAAATTAGATTGCTCCAAAAACAAATGACCAGAGAGAGAAACAGACCTAAAATAACAATAACAATAAAAACTTATGTAAAAAAAAGGGGAAAAAAAGGGTAACATGATAACCTTTTACTAAATAATACAATCTTTGCACTTCATTCAGGCATAGACAAGTTCGAGAGTCGTTTAAAATCGAGACGAATGGTCATGAGTAGCAACAACTGCAGAGCGACGCACCAAACCTTTGCGATCACCACGACAGCATAACAACCACTCCTCATCAACTTCAAGAACTAAGCTGAGACGCTCTCCTGTACTGAATGATAAGTGTCCACTATCGGACGCCAGCTGATGTTTAATTGTTCTCACATATCTGAAAAATACAACAGTAATTAATAGATACTTAAAACTACAGTACCTACTGGTGAGAGCTCACAACTGCAAGTAGTACAGTACCTTGGCACAGGCTTAGCTTTCCGTGCAGACGGAGCAGGTCGGCTGACTGAAGCAGAGTTAGCGCGGCGCTGAGAAACTCTTTTGGAGGTGTCTAACTGACCGACAGGACTGTAAGGTAAACTGCTAGGTCTTGTAGCGGGGCTGCGGGGCTCCACAGCCAGTGACTGGTCCACACGGCTCGAGCGTGTCACTACCGATGGAGGCCGCTTGCCCTTCGGGAGAAAAAAACCCAACAGAAATTCAATAAAGAAAAGGATGCATTGAATTGCTCCTCGCCAACTACTCTAACAGAATCAGACAAGGAATTCTACCTGCGCAGGAGGTAGGCTTGGTCTTCGAATGGGATTTTGAGCCTGGGTAGGAGATGTGGCACTCCGCGGGAGGGGAATGCCCGTTGGAGGTCGAACAGGCGAAGTGACTGGCCGAGGTATGCGAGACATGGAGCTTGTGCTGCTTGTCGTGCTTCCTGGACTGTGAAGTGAAGATCTTGAGGTTGATTTGACTGGGGACATGGCTGGCGACGTGCGAGTGCTTCCACTGTGAATGGTAAAAAAAAAGGAATTTATTTAGTTTCACGTGTAAACCTTTTCATCAGTGACCTAGAGAGAAAGGACTAACCTGAAAGAAGGCCTTGACCTCACTGCTTTAGTTGGGGAAGCTTCTGGAGAGGGCCGTGTACTCTGGTCCCTAGATTCAGTTCCACTGCCACTCAACTTTTCCCATTTCATTTGAAGCCGGCGGAACTTACCACCCACTCCTAGGGCATTTGCTCGTCTGGCTTTAGCTGCTGCCCCGGAACGGTCAGACAAATCTGTGTCGGTGTTATCCATGTCACTACAATGGCTGACCAGGGTCACATCCTCACTTGTTGATTGGTCAGATTGTACTCGCTGCTGAGGTGTAGCTGGAGTTGCAGCATTAAGGCTGTCTGAAAAATCCTGCTAAAGAGACAACCACATTAGATTATTTCAGCCACTATGCAAACTATCTCAACCAAAGGCTACGGTATGAAACTCAACTTACTTCCTCAGCATCTTCAGCCAATAGCCGATCAAGAGCTTGGCTGAGTTTAGACCCCAGCTGGACGCCACTCCACCGTTTACGCAAAGGGTTTGAAGGGTCAAGGAGGTCTCCAGAGGGATCAACACAAGAACGAGGTCTTCTCAACTGTCGAGCCCGACTATTGCGCTTCATTGGTGTAGTAAGATGGGTAGAATTGGCTGAAAGCTCAAGGTGTTCTGGGAGTGGATTTTCAGATGAGATATCTCTGAAAAGATTAAAGATAAACAACATGCCATTACAATTGATGTGATGTATAGGAGAATACTAATTAAAAAGTCATGAAAAATAACTCACCCTTTGAACAAAGGGGCATATTCTTCTGCAATTGTCAGTTGACCAACAGAGTTTTGAATAGAACGCACAAGGCGTAAAAGTGATGTTGGTGAAGTGGCAGCAGCAGCGCCCAAACGCTGCAAACTTTGATGCAGTTGGCGGCACTCAAAGAGGAGATCAAGATGGAATGGCAACAGAGCAAGAGGTCTCAGAGCTGCAAGAAGGCTGTCAGTAAGAGAGTGGTACAAAGGACCACCACGTAATGAGAGGACTAAAAGAGCCTCAGTGCTGTAATGTTTTCGGAGAATGCTTTCCCTCGTTCGCAGGTAGCCCATCCATGCATCCACCGACCTTACACTGAAATGGATAGAAAATGTTAGCTTAGAATCCCTCCAGACTCAATAGGAATATTGTTCATAGATCAGATTTAAAGTTCAACGTACTTAAGGAGTCCGAAGACAAAGGCATTGAATTTAAGTAAGCCTTCAGAAAAGACATCCTCACTGTTCAGGCGCAATACAAGCTCATTGAGAGAGCGCGTCATATGGCCTTGCTGAGCAGATGCCTCAACCACTTGCCACACAGAATTAGAAATATCTCCGAAAGCAGTTGCAATGTTAGCCAAAAGGCCATCACTAAGAACAGCATAAAGTGCTGGGCACAAGGTCCCAATGACTGAGTTGGCAACTGCAGGGGTGATGCCAGAGTCACCTAGCCTTGAACACTCTCCAGGTGTAGATGCTCCAGAGAAATGTGAAATCACTTCCTCAACAGCATCTGACACTGCCCCAATAAGTGCTAAAAAAAGAGGAAGAATGAATTAGCGTCATAATACTACAGAGAAGAAAAATACATATAGAGAAATTTTATTAAAAATATTCCTTACCCTTTTTGGACTCAAAGTCAGGTTTCATATGACTAGAAGGGGTGGTAGAAGATGGAGCTGAGCAGTGTTCATCTGCACTGGAGTCACCAGGGTCCTCCTCCCGAATTGGCAAGTCTGACAATGGCTGTTGCAGCTTGCATTGGTACTGACGGTTCCCAAGTAAAGCTGATACATTTGGTGAATTGGGTGGGGTCTTCATCTCTCCAACTGTTGAACTTGGCTGTAGCTTAGCAGCACTACCAAATGAAACTGCTTTCGAGGTCTGCTGTGTTGCTGGTTCACTCGTATCTGATCCTGTGGTGCTTAAAAATCTACTGACTTGAAGCCTCAGTCTTGCCATTTTCTCATCATCCCATTCAGATTCAGAAGATACATCTGAGAGTCCTGCAGTGCTCATATGAATGTAGTCTGATAAACGTAAAACATCTTCAAATTCTGCATGGCTGCAAAGGTGGTGATGGTGATGGTTGTGATGCTCAGAGCCATCTACAACTAGTCCTTCATCATCATCCCCACAAGCAGAGTCTTCATGACGCCCAGCAGCTCGTGACCTACGATCACTCTGCCCAGGGAGGAAATACGGCTCTTGCAAAGAGCAACGTTTGTTTGCCACATTTACATTTTGACCAGCTCCCATTTCAAACATACTGAACCTCTTGTTTGCTGCTTCTTTTCTCATTTTACTGTTAGAAACAACATCACCATCCATGCCAGTTCGCAGGATGCCTTTAGGTAGTGGTGGTCTAGGAGGCACAGGTGACTGTGGCGAAACTTCTGGATTTCCTCCATTCTTCTTGCCATCCTTAGCTCCTGGCAATGAAATGGATCTCTTTGGAAGAGGAGGGGCATGAGCTGAAACTGCTGGTTTTTTCTTCTCAGTGCCCATGAGACTGGCCTCTGAACTCACGCTGTCATACCGATACACATAAAGAGGATTGTAATTTGGAGACTGAGTAGATGAGTCAGTTAAAAGAGTGGATGAGCCTCTATATCCAGATGAGGGTTGAGTATTAGTGCTGGAGGCCGAAGACAAGTTAGTGCACTCACAACCTGGGTTAGAGTGACGGTTTTTCAAAGGTGCTGATGCACAGAAAAGAGGATGAACATCTGGCTCACAAAGATTTTTAGCATCTATATGCTTCAGAACTTCTGGTATATCTGCAAGAAGTATCCTATATTCCTTAGGAAGAAGAACTGAGAGAGAATTCCAATCTTGAATGTGATTAAAACCTTTCTTGCGAAGATTTTCAACATCACTGCAGGAGAAAGGTCTAAGCGGCTTCAAACTCTTTTTTGGCTGCCTCAGGCAAGCTGGAATTTTAGATATCAAATCAGCATTGCCGGTGTTTGTAGTAGCAGAAAACTTTTGAGGCCTAAGATACACCTTAGTGAGATCTAGATTAGGTTTTTTCTCCTTCAAAAACCCAAGGTCAGGAAGAGCATAGTTGGGATAATACACATAGACTGGCTTAGTTCCCTTTTCTGTTTGATCATCTTCTTTTTCTTCCTTCTCGGTGTGAGCTGATTGCAAAGCACTTTCTTTCTTGGGAGGAACCTTCACTTCTTGTAGTGTTGCTTTGGATAAGACATCCAACATACATGAGGTCTGCATACTTCTATTAATTAGAGGTAATTGGCATTGTGTCGCTGAATGCTTTCTACAATCCTTATTCTCACAACCGCAACAGCAACAGTTAGCTAGACTTCCACGAGGCGATTGTCGTCTACTATCTAAAGCAATATCCTCTCTCTCCAAACTATTATTATTATTCACATTATATCGCCGGCAATGGAACAAATCGCCCTCAGTCTTATTCAAACCATGGACATGGCCATGGTGACTAGAGTAGTTGGAACTGTCATCACAACTATGAACATTTTCCAAAGTTGAGTCTCTGGCCATGCTGTTAATTTTAGATATACTTTCTGAGACTTGCTCAACTGACTCAGAGTGTTCTGATGGGCCTTCTGCCTCTTCCTCTGCAATTTGTTCATGTGTTCTCTGAGCGCCATCTTCAAGACGATACAAACTATCTTCAAACGTGCAGGTAGAGCAGTCAGTCATTTCTTCTCCACGGACCCAACTTCCATTATTCTTTCGTGGATGCCCACAATTAAGAGAGTCAATGCTCCTGAAACTCAGTTTATTGTTAACTTTCGTCATGCTTTCTTCAGGAAGACATTGACACTCATCAACACTATTATCATTTCGGGTCACTTCCACACCTTGGCATGATCGGAACACTTGCTTGCCACGACAAGACTGACTGATTGCTCCATTGCTCTGCCACTCATTATTGTTACGCCTCATTGGACCTGATGCAGACCTGATGCATGAGTCACTGTCCCAACAATCACTCACAGACGTGGAATGATCAGTCCCTGAACCACTTCGTTGTTTCATGAATAATCTTACAAGGTTAATACCTCCAGCTGGCTTGCTTCCACTACAACTGCTCGCACCACTAGATGTAAGTGGGCTACCATTACAACGAACGTCATAAAGTTTCACACAGGAGGATTCAATGGAAGATGATGTGCTAAGAGCTAAACTTGCTCTTATCTGCTGTTTTATACGCTGCTGGTGCTGCTGACGCTGTTGTTGTTGTTGTCTTGCCAAATTTGGCAAGCTGCGACTTTTAACAGCTGTTTGCTCAGTATTGTCAGGTTGTGATTCCTCCTCAGTCCCTTGTGTTGTGTTGTTGTTGCCAGAAGGGTGCCGGCTCAGCTGCTGCTGCTCCAGTGGATTTTCTGCATCAGGCTTCTTCAGCTTGCTCCAAGTTGTGAATGTGGAGTCAGATCTTGCCATATTATTATGAGAAGATGTCAATAGTTGCTTGCAGTTTGGTCGACCACAGCCATTCTTTGAACTTTTTCCAGAGCCTGTAGACGTCAGAGAAGAATTTAGTAGCCTTTGCTCAGCTGCAAGCACTGCTGCAAGGGCTGGGTTCATCATACGACTGTTTTTGGACCAATTGTGGCTGTCGGTACTTGTCTCGCTGTCACCTGTGAATAGACAAAATTGTTTTGGTTAAAAAATTAAAGTACAAATGTCATAAATATTTTGTTTCATAGCATGCAAAAACTTAGATACTTACCCTGATCATGGTATTCTTCAGAATCCTCTGAACCCATAGTTGTAGATCCTTCAAATGCTATTGTGTAATTATCTTTGTTTGCTTGACAGGTAAGCATAATGTCAGAGTCTAGAGAGTCTACACTAAAGTTGATAGTGCCAGGTACGGCACTTTCCTTTACAGGTGAAAATAGTAACTCAGATTTGCAAATAGACATTGTATCAATGGACCCTGCTGAGTCTTCGCCCTGCAAATAATTAATAATCTGCATTAGAAAGTTAACTTCTAGTTGAAACTGAATGTGACAAAACATAGAGGCGTGAATGCAAGACTTGTTTATAAGCATTTGTGAACTTGGATGTAAGGATTAAAGGGAGTGAGCGAATCACACGCAAATATCCAAAAGCTGATGGACAAAAGAAAACAAAGCAACAAACCTGTGAGCTACTATGTGGGCTTAGAGATGAATCAAAATCAAATTTTCCCATCATGGAGGATGTTAAGGCTGATATGCTAGCAAACATCTCTCCCTGACTATTGCTCTGGAAAAATAAGTAAAATTGTACTATAAAAAACAAATGAACAAGACCAAACTGCCCACAGCTTCACAGGTGAAGCAAAGAAGATATCATAGCAAAAAGAAATAATGATAAGAAATGTCAAAGGCTTTTACCTCTGCACCCTTTTGTAGGTCACACATGGTTGGGAGTGTGTTGAGCAAGGAGTGGATATCCTCAGCACAAAAGTTCTCCATGTCGACTTCAGCAAGATTAGCGTCCAAATTTCTTGCAAGATCATCATAAAGACCACAGGCCTTATCATCAACTCCGCTGGTCAGCAAACCCCTTGCATATGATTCAGAGAGGGATGACAACACACTAACTTGGTGGTGCATGCCCTCTCGATACCTTCAATTGAAAATAAAATAAAGATAATGCTATAGTCACAGTAAAAAGAATAAAGTTGCATGATATTTTAAGTTCACAGACTCATACCCGTAATCCAAAAACCATTGGTATTCAGAGTTGTCTTGGATGAAGTCCGCATCATTTTGAGAAGATGTGTTGCTAACATAGCTTGCTGCGTAGCTAGCTGTTGTTTCGCCATTGTTGTTAGAGTTTAAATCACCTGGGCTCAGCACCCCGGTGCCTTTTCCTATCTCTTCCGTCATCCTGGTTCTGCCGCCAGGCGGCAAGCCTGTGAACAAGAAACACAAAAAACGTTTATTAGGATACACTCATTCTATTAGTCACAGCATCATGTAGATTTTTAAAACATCACTTCACTGCTAAAACCCAATAAAAAAAAATGAAAGCTAAGAAAATTACCAAGACGAGGAACTGAGATAAATCAACTATCATACAATAAAGAAATAGACATTTAATCAAATAGCCTGGTGAAATTAACTAATAAGGGACCATGAAAAACCCGTCTGCCTTTAAAACGACATACGTTTTACACATGATGGTACACATTTGGAGACTGAGGTTCGAACGTCTTTGAACCAGTCGGTTATAACCTCTAAACGAGGTGACATTGCTATGTTCACTAGCGATTAAGATCATGAGACACGCCGAGCACAGGTCCATTCGCACACTGAGGTGCGCATCCACAGCTGGTGACGTGGGGAAAATGTAAACAAACTAGATTTTGGCGGAAAAGGGAGATGGTACATCCCCGTGACGTCACAGGACCCAAATATCCTGACGTGACAATTCCTTGACGGCCACACAATCTGCACAAATTCACTTACAACTGGTGAACCTCATCTCCGTTGGTCGGCATGTCGATCAAAGAAAAGAATGAGGGCCCATTTCAGCTCCAAGTGCGAAATTCTAGCGAGATAAATGACATGTTTTCAGAGGTGTTGTGACCAGACGGCCAGACGGCTAGCAGACGAGCAGAAAGTCTTCGGATCGCGGAGGAGGGAGGGCGGGGGAAAGGAGACCGAAGAGAGGTGGGGGAAGTAAGGAGGTGAAGGATGAAGGGGAAGGGG
>NW_026267287.1:60575-61062 GCF_000697945.3 Frankliniella occidentalis | reverse complement strand
GGGGCCCGTCCACCAAGTCTCGCCGTCTCTCCTCAGAGTACTTCAGCCACGTTGTTCGCACCCCTCCCCACGGCTCCCCATGCCCATGCTCCCCCCGGCTCCACAATTTCCAAGGGGAAGAAAGAAGAGACAGCAGGCAGCCAGCCACATTTGAAACTGCCCAAGGGGCCACGCTATGGTTACACTAGTTGGTTTGAGTTATGAAAGCAAACGTTTCGCAAAGTCTATAGCTCACAACACTGCGTGTTATTATTTCACACTTGTCAAGATGGTCTGTCATATGGCTTCGACACGGAAGTTTCACAATAAGGCGAGTGTTGCATGCTTGAGTAGGCTACACTGGTATGGTAAAACAAATGTACAGTGCTTTGCATTCATTAAGTACCACTCTTCATGGTGTTTAAACTCACTGCATAGTGTGTAAAGTTACTGCGCACCAGGTGGTTTGCAGTTGCCTAGACGTTTGCGAAGTCTGCAAAGTTTGTAA
>NW_026267287.1:58931-60525 GCF_000697945.3 Frankliniella occidentalis | reverse complement strand
CCTGAAAGGAAGCAGCGCGATGGCATAAATGCATGAGGGGCAGCGCCGGGGGCCCGGGTGGGGGCGTCGCTTGGAGACCCCCACGAGGCCACACACACATTTCGAACTCCTCACATCGCTGCCGAATGAAAATCAGTTTCATCGAACGAAATAAATGAATGCAACGACGAAAATAGAAAATAAGCTCGCACTCTCGCTCGCACTCTCGCTCGCACTACTATTGTACAGTGGGAATTCTAGCTCGCCACGCAGATCCCGCGGGTGGTGTCAAGGGCCTTAGCCGGCCCCGAGCAAAGAGGGAGGAGGGGGGCTCCCCCAGCGGACTCGACAGGTGTGCAGGTGGAGCAGCGGCGGCCGCCGGCAGCTGCGGGGCCCGTCCCGTACGTCACTTAGGCCCCGGCTACATCGATCCCCGGGGTGGCTATGGCAACGGGAGAGCAGTGCGCGGGAGGGGGTAGCGGTGACACGCTGCCCGGCGCGGTGCGGTGGGGCGGGAGGACGGGTACCTTTTGTCGGTGTTCCGACCCCGTTCCTAAACAAAGGCCTTCCATGATGCCGAGCAAGGGCGGGCGCGGCCGTGCAGACCCAGGCCGGGTCCAATCTCCTTAAAACAACCGCCCGACCCCCCGAGCCTGAACCGCGTCTACCAGGGCAGAATCGACACGGTGTCGAGGGGAACTTCACCAAGCGTCAACGGAATTTTCTGCCTTTCCTCAATTTTCTTAAATTTGTGATATTTGTCAGATTTTGTCTGTTTTTTCCCTTCTGTTTTTCTCTGATTTTTATTTTTTTTTTTTTCTCACATTTTTCTCTGTTTTGGGTGAAGTATCCTTTGCGTCTATCCGTCCGTCGCGTACCGCTCCGGCGAGCGCCTGTGACGTAGGCAGACCCGCTCGTCCTCCGTGCGCCGCGGACCTACCGGTGGCCTACCCCGACGGCGGCGCACAACCCCCGCTGCCGCTTCGCAGCAGGAGGAAGTCACGAAGACGGGGGCCCGTCACGAGTAAGACCACGTGAAAGCATAGGTGGCACCGGCACACCGCGGAATTATACTATAGTTTCCACCACCTCGTCTTGCCGTCGTAGAGATTTTAATTTTCCGATAAAGAATTAGGAGAGACCTTTTTATTGGGAAAGTTTTACTTTTTCCAAATTTGTCAGAAGATATTTCAATTTTACAAATTTTTCTCGGGAAAAGTTTCGAAATTTTCCGGCAAATAATTTCGAACTTAAAATTCCTGTGCTATGTCGTGCGACACGGCGACAGCTTTGATGTGGGGGCCTAATGCTCACCACGGGGACGCGGCGGCGGTGGGCGCTGCCACAGACGCCCCGAACAGCCTCACTTTTTCAAGTAGCGATGTCAACAGGCCCCTGGCCCCTCCGCCCCATCCCCGCGACTCGCGTACGATATTTTATCTGGTGCGCGTTGGCGCTGTCTCCCGCCGAGCTGCTGGCGAGCGGCTCGGTGCCCTTGGCGGCCTTGGACGACGTCCACGGCGAGGTACTTCGGGTGGCGGCCGGCGATCCACCGAGGGCGCCCTCCCGTGCACGGCAACCAGAAAGAGAGAGAGAGAGAGAGAGAGAGAGAGAG
>NW_026267287.1:56640-58881 GCF_000697945.3 Frankliniella occidentalis | reverse complement strand
TGCGCACCAGGTGGTTTGCAGTTGCCTAGACGTTTGCGAAGTCTGCAAAGTTTGTAAACTTCGACACCACGAAGAGAGCAAATAAGTTTGCAGATTTGAAAAGCACTTTGTACATTTGTTTTACCTGTGTAACAAAGAAAGACCATGTAATCACATGGCACCTCGCATATCCCCCGACAAAGGGTCTAGGACGGTCTCGGAGGACTCTAACCGCAGTGAGCCTACGGTTGGAGGGCGACTTTGCACCGCATACCGCACCCCCGGGGCAACCAAGTGGGGGGGGGGGAGAGAGAGAGAGAGAGAGAGAGAGAGAGAGAGAGAGAGAGAGAGAGAGGGGGGGGGGGGGGGGAGGGTATTTCGGCACGAATAATTCGGCCTGCGCCAACACAAACCCGTGCACTCTCGTGCGGGACCCAAGGGGTACTTCACCACTGTGAAAAATATCGTCGTAAATTTACAAAAATTTTGTAAACTCGAATTATAACTGAAGTTGTAAATTTACGACAGCACATTTTTTACTCTCCAAGGGATTTAAAGTCGATACATACTGCATGTATTTTTACGATTTCAAATTGTAATTTTACAACTTGTGTCAAGGAAAGTTTTCCTGTAAACCTACCTACTTTTTTTCACAGTGACTCAAAATTAAAATAAAATCAGTGTACACCCTCCAAAAAATCCAGAAAAGAAATCAGAAAAAATCAACAATAATGAAAATAGAAGGAAAACAAGAAAAAAACGGGGGAAAATGGGTGTACGCTTAAATTTTTAGTGCTTGGTCCCACTGCCAGGGGACCAGGGGGTGTCTCAAAGCCTTGCTCAAAGCCAAGGATGTCGGCATGTTGTCCGTCCAGGGTACGTACTCGTCGGCGTGCATGTCGCCCGCTTGTCGTCCTGCGGCGAGCGCCGCCGCCTCCAGAAGCGCGCCTGGACCATGGTGTGGTGTGCACTGGGACTGAGCAGGCGGCTAGTGCTGCGCGCCCACCGACACCACCCCCGCGGTGCGGCCCGCCGGTAAGCACTGATAAGTGATAAGGAGTGTGCTGGACCACGGACTCCCTGGGGGTGGGGTGGGGGTGACGACTTTGGACGCCGGCCCAGCTGACGCCCCGGCCCAGCAAACGAAAATATTAGAAGTAGTTCGGGACCCCGGCCGACACGCGACACGGCGGACACACGCGGCCCGGCCAGAACCAGGTGGTACTCTGGGGTCGACTTCGGTGGGGGAAAGGGGGGGAGGGTGCTATTTTAATGGAAAGGTGCAGTCGGAAAGTGATAGTGCTTGATTGTGAAAGCTCATCCACAGGAATACATTACGAAAATGGTTTGATCCCAGTAATGTTCCATTGACGCATTCATAGCCTTCAACCAGGTTCGCGACAAACTGTACGAGAAACCCCTAGTAACCCTATGGGCGTCGTGGAGCAAGAGTCAAACAAATGAATAACCCTTTGAAGAGAAAATGAAGAAGATCCCCCGGTCGGTGCGCCTGCGGCTGCGGGCCTCGGGTCCGGGTCCATGAGAACTCGCGGCTCGGGTCAACAAGCTGACAGACATAGGTACAGATAAGCGAGCAGCCTTATGTCCAACCACGCGGTCACTGCGGAGGGACGAGCACTGTTTCAGAAAGTCGCTATTTTCCTCCAAACTCCTAAATTTTTATTTTTAATAAAAAGTTATACTTTACCTAACGGTTTTAAAAATGTGCCAGAGCTAGGATATTGCTATCGTATTATCACAGATTTTAAAAAAGAATTCAATTTACCAACATTTTGTTTCTCTTCAAAATTTGTCATAAATTGTCATAAAATTGTTCGTATTTAATGCCCCATGCACAAATTGGCATGCGCAAAATAATTTGGAGTCTCATGCCCATACATGCCCATACACTTCCCACACAGTGTTTGGAAGTTTCCAAAGTAAATAACTTCTGACGGTGCGGCATTTGCCGCTGTTTGGCGCGAGCAGCGAGGCCATAGCCGTCGCGATACAACAGCTCAGTGTCCGCGGGCGGGACCGGCACCGGAAAGAAGAAGGGGTCTGTTCCTTGTGCGGTATTTTCAAGGGGTGGGGTAAGTTTCTCACGGCCCAGAGAACACGAAAATGTCACGTAAAGGTCATTTTCGGTCATTTGACGTCAAAATGACTGAGTTTTGGCCTAAATTTTGACATTTCTCGTGACCAAAATTAGTCCTTTTGATGTCAGTATGACGTCTTATTCGTGAGTTTTTCGTGTTTATA
>NW_026267287.1:50128-52545 GCF_000697945.3 Frankliniella occidentalis | reverse complement strand
GGGGGGGAGGCCGTCTAACCTGGCGCACGGGGACACACGGCGGGGGGCTGCACTCTGCTGGGCGTTGGACGGAGCTGTTTACGAGAAACCAGGGCAAACAACGCACGCTGCAAACACGGTACAGCGCGCGGGCACACAAGCACACACACACACACACACACACACACACACACAAACGCGTCGCGCTAGATAGCGCCGGTGGGGGTATAAAAATAACAGGGGTTTGGGTGAAACACTTGCGACGCTCTTACACCCTAGTAGTCCTGCCCTATGCCATGCCCCCTCGCTCCTCGCTCTTCGGTGAGACTCCGGGGGGCGCCCGTGAGGTGGGCAGTCCCGTCTGCCACCCGCGCGCGCGACAGGCTCCGGGCTGCCCACCTCCACGGCGGTGCTGGCGGCTGGAGGGATCGCTCTCCCTGCTAAAGCATATTCACGCCCGCCGCGTACTTTCGTAGTTATACTGTACCGCATGCACGGGTGCGGGCGGGTTTGCCCATGCTCGCTGCCCACGGCTCCTTGTGGCCCCCCAGTTTCCAGTAGCCTGCCTGTATGCCAGGCTCGTGCCGTGGTCGTCGCCGGGGCGAGCGCCTGCGAGGTAGACAGACCCGCTCGACCTCCGTGCGCCGAAGCCCCCCGGTGGCCTACCTCTACGGCGGCGAACTCCAGCCGCAGCGGAGCGCGGAGCCCCCACTACCCCCACTCTTCCATTGCGCCTTCCGGTCTGTCTGTCTGTCTGTCTGTCTGTCTGTCTGTCTGTCTGTCTGACTGTCCGTCCGTCTGACCGCAGCGCCATAATGGAAGAACGGACCACATTCCGGATGTGCCGCATTGCATGGGTTGGTTGGATGAAAAGGTGGGGTGGGGGTGGAAGGGGGGTAGTGCGATAAGGGTGAACGGCATGGTACCTCGAGCGCCACCTTACACGCCCTATGAAACATTCCTGAAGGCGCCAATAGACCTGTGAACGGTGTCATATTTACGCTGCAGCACGCACCTGGCTGGCCGTAGTGACGGTGGGAGTGCTTGGGAAAGTCCTCGGAGGTAGTAGGGTGGGTGAGTGAGGTGGGGAGGGGGGGGGGGCAAGATAAAGGTCCACAGGGTCCGCTGGGGGCCGCCTGAATAGGGCATGGCAGCACGGTACTGCCTGTATCGGTGATTGGTGTGCTGCGCCGGCGTGCAGCCGGGGGTGGGGTGGGTTGTGTGTTCGTGTAGGTCACTCGGAAAAGAGCAGGGCAGCCTATGGGCGCATTCTGCATGATGCACACCCTATACACTGTGTATTAAAAAGAAAGACCTTGCAAACATCATTGTAAAACAATGGTTGTTGTACAGTTTTGAACTGAACTTCCATTCTATGAAACTTCACCGATTTACAATTAAACCTCATTGAAATGAAAACCGTTTTATTGATTTGGCAACTTATAAGTTACAGAGATTGCTATAGATTATAGATAACAAATTTCGCAAAAATGTAACAGATGTTAAATTTGTGTTGAATGTTGTCCACAAGCTTCAATTCCCCCCCCCCCCCAAAAAAAAGGATTTTCGCGTGTTTTTATGAATTTTTTAGTCGAGAGTACCGCGTTTGTTTCCAGGAGAGTAGATTTGGTCGGGTCGGCGAGTCTAGACCGACCACCCCATCAGGCGCCCCTGGGGCTCGCGTGACCAGCAGATATGGCCGGGTCGCCTTTATATCCTAAGAGCGGTCCAGCAGCGCGGGGGGAAACTTGTCTTGTGTGTCTAGAAGGCGGGGGGAGGGGGAAGAGCCATTTTAAGGAGAAGGGGGGAAAGAAATCAAATCAGAACGGAACAATACAAGCGATCGCTCTCGGGTTCTGATTGCTTTCACACAACCACTACCCGCGCCGGCCCGCGGAAAGAAAGGAAAGAGAGAGAAAGAGAGAGAGAGAGAGAAAAAGGGAGAGAAAGATAGAGACGAGGAAGGCGAGTGAGCGGGGGCGGAATCTCGTAAATAATAAGTTGAGCGTGATAAATAAAGTTTGGATCGAGAGTGCTTTTCATCTTCCTCCTTCTCGGCGCAGCCCTCCGCGCGCGCAGGCCGCAAGCGAATCGCAAAACTACCCCATGCGCTGCGTTCAATAACGGTCTGGACAAGTGTTGTTGTGTGGCCACCGGACAGCACAACATAAGGGTGGTTAAGACAACAGTTCGACTGGACCAGCGCAGAGGACGCGTGCACTCGCGTTGCTACACTGTCAAAAACACCGTCGTAAATTGACGACATTTTTGCAAACTCGAATTATAATTTAAGTTGTAAATTTACGGGAGCACATTTACGATCACGAATTGTATTTTTACAACTTGCGTATCAAGGAAAATTTTCCTGTAAAAATTCCTACAATTTTCCACAGTGTAGGTGTGATAGCGCCATGGCTGTGGCCGGGCAGAGTCCGCCA
>NW_026267287.1:48916-50078 GCF_000697945.3 Frankliniella occidentalis | reverse complement strand
GTGCCACCGAGGGTGCCACCGAGGGTGCTGCCGAGGGTGCTATATCGTGGGTGCTATACTGAGGGTACCACAGAGGGTGCCACCGAGGTGCCACCCTCAGGCCAATCCGTCCGCCCCACCGACCGCCCCGGCGGCCCACCCCGCCGCTTCACGCCCGGTCGGTCGGTCGGTCGGACGCAACGAGATCCAAATCGCTTCCAATTGCGAGTGAAATTGAGCCGGGCGTGCGGGGAGGGGAGGGGAGGGGGAGGCGCGTGCGGCCCTCGCGTGGCGCCACCCGGGCGGGCCGGCACGGCGCCACCCTGCCTAATCCGCCCCCCCCCTCCCTCCACCCCCCGCCCCCGGGCGTACGCAACCAGGGGATGCTGCATGGACCTCCCCTAGCCTCCTCACCTCCCGCTTACCAATTAAGCAGCGCAGTCAGTCGGAGTATGACTCCGGGGAGGCGCGGTCCGGTCGGTTCCGACCTCAGCCAGCAGCTGAAGCCAACATCTCCAACTCAGAAAAAAACTCGAAAACTCGAAAAAATAATATAAAAATTGCGCAGCGCTTTCCACTCGCGCAGTCTCATTTACCAACGAGTATGTCATTTATTTCCTGATTGTTTCAAGTTATGCTAATCAGCACGGCACGCATGACTTCCGCTGCCGGCCTCAACCCGCACACAATCTGAAGCCGGCAGGCATGCGGTGCGCGAGTTGGAGCGGACGGAACTACTCCCCGCGGGCGAAAAGTTAAAAGAATACCACTTCGTTCCCTCCGAATTTAAGACACAATCTTAAACACTTTAAAATACGATCAAGCCGTCATGAGAGCCAACCGATTCCACTAACTGTCTTAGGTTGATTGCGAAAAAGTAATAGATTTTGTTGACGCTACTCTAGGTTTCTGACAAACACCTTTACCTCTGTTTTCACAGAGCCCAAAAGCGGCACTTAGGCCGAAAAGCGTGACACGTTCACACACGTGTCACAGTCACAAACGTGTCACTCAACACACTCTTGCACAATACACTTCCTCATGTGTGGCGCCCTACCCCCGGCACGGCACGGTATTCGTATCGCTATCAGAAGGCGCGGTTAGTCGGCGGCGGCGCCGCGACCTGGTCAGCCGACTCAGTGACAGTGACCAGACGCAGGCGGCAGCCCCGCAGCCCCGCCCC
>NW_026267287.1:43659-45291 GCF_000697945.3 Frankliniella occidentalis | reverse complement strand
TTCCTACAATTTTCCACAGTGTAGGTGTGATAGCGCCATGGCTGTGGCCGGGCAGAGTCCGCCAGTACATGACCAGAGGGTGCAGCTCACCTAAACAAGCAGGCGAGAACATTTCCATAGACATGGGGAGGGTGAGATGCACGACTATCACAGCAAGGCGACGACTTCGCCGCTTTGAGATAATGGATATTGGGAAAAGGCAGAAAACAGAAGAGGGGAAAAAAAAGAGAGGAGAAAGTTGAAGTGGGAGGAAGAGGAAGAAGTAGAAAGCTCTTGTGGCAGGCTCTTGTCGAAGGTCACTACACCCTCGACAACCCCACCGCACAGCACCACGTCTCACCCACCCCACCTGACTGACTCTGTCTCCCAAGTCCCCACCATTCTCCAGCCCAACGCCCCCATGTTTCTGTCTCCTCACTCCAGCACCCACCCCACCGCGCTTCCCGTCTCGCTCCATCCTCTTCCTTTTTTAGCCTGTGTCATTTTCCAACACACGCGTGTGGGTACGTATGAAAAATGAAAGCAGATCACCCCCACGTGACGTGGATGCAACGAGACAAATTCCCCCCGCAATTGATGATCCGTTCTTCTTTGCCCCACCCCGCGTGCGCGGGCAAAGAAATAAACGAATGGATCATCTGCTTGCCCCAATTGCCTCCCTTGTCGCTCGACTCGAAACGCAGACGATGTATCTCAGCCGGTACCCGGTGCTGCGTGCTATTGAAGCTGACACTGTTGTCTGTATCACAAACTGTAGGAGGGTGGCGGAAATTAGTATGATGATACGGTGATTATCGTGACTGTCGCTTCAAGAGTATCCCGAAAAAGTCTTATAGCAAACCATAGTACGGTTAGCTTGCGACAACGAAAAAATTTATTGTTGGTGGTGGTAGTTGTGGTGGTGGTGGTATAGCAGTGGTGCGCAGTGCAGGTTTTTCCAGCGCGCCCGACCGCAACCAGCCGCACCCTAAATGTCAACGACGGTTTTCGCCCTCGACCGTCGTCGTCGTCCTGCCTGGCATTTCTAGAGCGAAGCGGAAAGGAGATAGAGAGAGGAGAGAGAGAGAGAGAGAGGGAGAGAGAGAGAGAGAGAGAGAGAGAGAGAGACGAAAATAGGGAGGCGAGAGACAGAGAGAGAGGGGAGAGGGGCTTTTGGGCGTCCAGGTGGCACGGGGAGGAAGGAAGGGGGTGGGGAGGGGGACGACACAGACAGGCCCGAGGTGCGCCCTATCTCTCCGAGCGACCGTCTCCATCGGGAGCATCTCGAGAACGTTCTCGCGGTGTGGAGCCTGACGGGGGCCGCGAGGACGGGGAGGTCGGAATAGTTTCAAACCTTCTCCTCTGGGGCGCACTGTTAATCAGAAGGTTGGAAAAATCCTAGGATGACGTCGGAAACCCACTAGTAGGTAGGATTTTTCCGACGTTGTCGTAGGAGCCGACCAGTCCACCGATGACGTCGTACTTTTTCCGACGTCAACGTCGAAAAAATCCCGAAGCTCTCGACGTCGGACTTTTTCCGACGGCAGCGTCGGAAAAATGCCGATGCCGATGCGTCGGAAAATCAGCATACGATATCCTCGGAAATATTTTGACAGTGTGCTCAGCAACTGCCGATGCCGATGCGTCGGAAAA
>NW_026267287.1:40126-42219 GCF_000697945.3 Frankliniella occidentalis | reverse complement strand
TTTCCTCCTGTCACAGTTTCATACGTTGAAACCAATGTCAAAGATCGTAACTTCTTTGTTTAAAGATCTGAAGTACGTTTTCCAAAGCTTTTGGGATGTAATGGTACATTGTATTTTCTTTTATCTAAAACCATATTGGGATTGTTATTATTGAGCTGTCACCCAAATGAATAGAAAATTTTGGCAGAAATTTTCATGGTTAGAATTTAAAACAGTATTGGTGTAACTGATAAGCTTATATGTGTTTAGTTTAAAATTACCAACAAACACATTGTACATTCCTTTGCCATATAAATTTTGGTTAAAGCTCAATAATAACAACCATCTAAATATTATTTGTATTCAGTGAAAATACAATGTACCCTTACATCTCCAAACCTTTTTAAAACGGTGATCAGATCTTTCAAGATTGAAGCCTCGGTCCAACATTGGTTTCAACTTGTCAACTGTTTGACTCCAGAATTGCACTGTATTTATGTTACCCTTTTGACTATGAAATGGTTTTTACTCTTAATTAGTAATCAAAGGTATCAGGGTTTTAACTAAATTAATTTTTTGGTGGTTTATTTGGTGACATTTCTTTTCAAAGATGATATTTTTTTGAAGGTAGGAAATACCCATTGCACATTAAAATTTAACCCGTTATAACTTATGATCAAAAATATTTAAAAATGACTTAATTTGGCCCAATTGAGGTTTCCCTTTATTAGTTCAACTTTCTGATAATTTATAAAACATCAGATAGACCCATAGAGTCATTGAAAATTGTTTAGATTTGAAGTGTTTTTGCTTATGGGACATTTCCACTTTCACATCCTGCGCGCAACTTTTCTCCGGAACTATTTGACCAAAAAACCTGGGTGAGGAAACAATTTAATGAGAAATGATCAGGCAGTGGGATACTGGGCCCCATTTTTATGTTTATTAAACAACAGTTAATTTCAAATCAAAAGAGGATTTTGAATTCAAACTTTTCCCAAAACTTCATATTTTAATAAACATTAAAAAGGGGCCCAGTATCCCACTGCCTGACCATTTCTCATTAAAATGTTCCCTCACCCAGACTTTTTAGTCAAGTAGTTCCGGAGAAAAGTTGCGCGCAGGATGTGAAAGTGGAAATGTCCCATAAGCAAGAACTCTTCAAATCTAAACAATTTTCAATGACTCTATGGGTCTATCTGATGTTTTATAAATTATCAGAAAGTTGAACTAATAGAGGGAAACCTCAATTGGGCCAAATTAAGTCATTTTCACATATTTTTGAACATAAGTTAAAACAGGTTAAATTTTAACGTTCAATGGGTATTTCCCACCTTAATTTGAAAAGGGGGGGGTCTGTTGCTATATTATAATGTGCGTTATGTGTTTCTTATTTACTAATAGTACTTTTTTCTTTGTTTTAGGGATAGAGAACAAGTTTTCATCAAGAAATTTTCTTCTCTGATTTGGTGTAGTGTGACTTTTTTTGTACTAATGAAAACCTGACTATAATAAACAAGTTTCACCGTAATTGACTTGCCATTTCTTTTGATTTTCATTATTTTCCCAGAAATTTTCAGTAAGCATGTCGACTGACCATGTCCACTGACCATCTACTGTAGTGCATAAATAACCAGCGTTTGTATGGATGTTTCTGAAATATAACATTGAATATCGGCCGTGCTTACACACTAAAAAATTCGGGGCGGTACGCTGCATAAACCGCCTGCAATGCAGTGCATAAAGACCTAGCATTCGTATGGATCTTTTTAGAACATAACATTGGATACTGGCCGTGCTTACACACTAAAAAAATCGGGGCGGTACGCTGCATAAAATGCCTGCACTGCAGTGCATAAAGAGCCAGCATTTGTATGGATCTTTCTGGTACATTACATTGGGTATTGGCCGTGCGTTCCCCAGCCTTATATGCAGGCGCACGCTAGCCTTTTTCCGACGTCTGCAACGGTTTAACCAGACTTCACAGGCGGAAAAATTCCTACCCAACGGGCGGACTTTATGCGAGGCTTCGTCGTCGGAATTTATCCGACCCCCTTGTCCCCGGAAAAAACCGGTACGGACCAGGGTTATGGATTGCCAGTACCCGAGGGTAG
>NW_026267287.1:37835-39376 GCF_000697945.3 Frankliniella occidentalis | reverse complement strand
CCGTCCGAGACGGAATTCAGATTCCGTCCGAGACGGAATTCAGATTCCATCCGAGACGGAATTGAGATTACTATAGCAGGCAAACGTAAAACAAAATAACCTTAAATACCACAACCTAAATCACCCCAATCCAATTTTGGTCGGAGGCAGATGTCAGATTCCGTCTGAGACGGCATTCAGATTCCGTTGGAGACGGAATTTAGATTCCGTCGCATACAGAATTTAGATTTCGTCGGAGACGGAATTCAGATTCCGCTCAAGGCAGCATTCAGACTCCGTCCTAGACGGAATTTAGACTTCATATAAGATGGAATTCAGATTTCTTCTAAAACGGAATTCAAACCAGAAAAACCGTGAAAAACACAACCAAAATCACCTTTACCAAAAATTCTGTTTAGGGCAGTATTTCGATTTTTCGTTTAGGGGCTGCCGCCCTCTTGACCCCCGCTTTTATTTTTTTTATTGATGTAGTTTATGTCGTTGAAATATATATTATTTAATTAAGAATTAATCTTTTATAAAATGCAAGGGGGCTGCCGCCGCGCCTTGACCCCCGCTTTCGTTTTTTACTTTCGTCTTATTTTGAAAATTGTGCGTAACAGACATCGTTCTTCTGAGTGAATCATAGGCGCGTCGCCTTGCAAGCTCGCTATCGCTCGCTCCCTTGCTCCGCGTAAAATCGTAAAATACTTTATTTCTTTACTTACAGTTATTACTATCCATCATAGTATTATAAAAATAGGATAAATGATATTCTCGTTATGGACCTTTACTTTAAAAAAAAATATTGTTTACTTTTCCGTTATGACTTACTCGTTATGATTTTTGCTTTTTACATTTTTCAGTACCGGTCGACGAACAGTGGAAATTTTTTGTCCATTTTGTTCTAAGTTTCCTGAAACAAGAAGTTTTGTCATAAATACTAGAAATGAAGATAATTGAAGTAAATTGTGATTGGCTGAGCGATTAGCGAAGCCTATTACTCCGTCTGGTCGGAAAAAACTTTTTCTGTCTGTCTGTCTGTCTGTCTGTGTGTCTGTGTGTCTGTGTGTCTGTCTGTCTGTCCGCACGATAACTCGAGAACGAATTGAGTGAGCGACCTGGGATTTTCAGGGTCGTTTTGTGTCATAAAAAGACAGATCGAGTTCGAAGATGAGCATTCTAGCTCAAAAATTGGATTTTTAAAAAATCAAAAACCACAGGTCCCCAAAATGACTGTTTTTAAAAATATTTTTTTTCTGGTTTTCTAGGGGGTAACTCATCAAAGTAGAGCCCTTTGGGCGAAAATTTTGTCCGTTTTGCTCTAGCTCCAACCGTTTAGACGCTAGAGGGTATTTGTGACGAAAATAAGCGTAAAAATGTACAACCAGGCATGCTCAGTCTAAGTGACGGGGTTGACGGGCCGGAGGCCCGAATCTTTGAGTACATTTTTGCTCTACCCGACTTGGGTGTCAGCGCCGCAGGCCAAGGTAGATGTATGCCAGGCGCGTCGTAGCGTAACAGTGTTTCGTGAGATATCGCGAAGCCTGTTACGCGAGACG
>NW_026267287.1:34850-37785 GCF_000697945.3 Frankliniella occidentalis | reverse complement strand
AGGAAGGGGGGCTCACGCCAAGCTGACCGACTCGCACGACGAGGGGCTGCGGGGAGAGGGGGAGGCAGAGGCCGGAATCCGCGCCCGATTGTCGCCCGCCTCGGCTCGCTCGGCTCCGCTGCTTGCCCACTCGCTGCCCGCTCGGTCGGCTGGCGCTCGCTTGTTCCCACTCGCCGGGACCCGACTCCCAAACGGGTCTCGTTTGCAAAAGTGGAGGGGGGAAGGGAGAGGTGCGTAGGTGAGTGAGCACTGCTGCTGCCGGCGGCCGGCAGCACGCCACGCTGCGCCACGCCACGCCAGCAGCCAGCCTGCAGGCAGGCAGCGCGCAGCGCAGCGCAGCACAAGATCATCGTCATCGTCTCCCTGCGCTCGCCCCCTTTTGCTCTCTCCCTCTCTCTCTCGCTCCGTTCGCTCGCTCCCTACCCTTCTCTCTCTCCCTATCCCTCGCTCCCTCTGTTCGCTCCCGCTCCCGGCTCCCCGCTCCCTCCTTTCGCTCCCGCTCCCTCCTTTCGCTCCCGCTCCCTCCTTTCGCTCCCGCTCCCTCCTTTCGCTCCCGCTCCCTCCGTTGGCTCCCGCTCCCTCCGTTCGTTCCCGCGCACCCCCACCTCTGTTAAGATTTTGTAGCGCGGCGTGTAAGGGTAGTGTGTGAGTGTGTGTGCGTAGGAGTATTGCACATTGTGTTTCTTCTGATTTTCACATGTCTGCTGGTGTAGCAAAATTAATTAAACTACAATTTGGTCATCATCATCTTCTTCGTTCTCAATTTTGGCCTGTTGGTACCACTGTGAGATACTAAATTGTAAGAAAATAGCTATGCCAAGGATTGCGTCTGGTCTTGATGGTCATGAATGGTTTCATATTAAGAATCTTATATGTAACGTTTTTCATTATGTGGATATTGAGATTTTTGTCTATTATCTATAGTCTCTTTGAAATAAAGATATCAAGCCGTTATTATTGTCATAATTGGCTGAGCGATAGCGAAGCCTATTACTCCAGTGATGATCAAAAAGTTTCGCGTCTGTCTGTCTGTGCGCACGATAACTCGAGAACGAATTGAGCTAGCGACCTGGGATTTTCAGGGTCGTTTTGTGTCATAAAAAGACAGATCGAGTTCGAAGATGAGCATTCTAGCTCAAAAATTGGCTTTTAAAAAAATCAAAAACACAGGTTGCAAAATATTTATTTTTTCAAATATTTTTTTATGGGCTTCTAAGGGGTAACTCTTGGGCGAAAATTTTGTCCGTTTTGCTCTATCTTGCACCGTTAGGGTGCTAGGGAGCATTTCTTGGCGAAAACAACGTGAAAAGACAAAAAGGTCTAATAAATCGTAAAAAAGGCTTCATGTCACAGAATTGGAGAGGGAACAATCCTTAAACCACACATTATGGGTCGAACCACACCCTCTTTTGGGCTGAAGGGTCCCTAGATTATCTAGTATCACTAAAACGTTGATTTTTACATAACAATCTGTCAAAATTCGAACTTTTGAAAACCGTTACCGAACAGCAGAAGTTTCATATCCCTAATTTTAGAGTACAAAACCCCAACAAATGGTTTCTGTATGTCAAATTTTGGGCCCTCCCATTTGCTCGTCCCGGGTGTCAGCGCCGCAGGCCTAGCTATATGTGCGTCAGGCGCGTCGCAGCGTAACAGTGTTTCGTGATATATCGCGAAGCCTGTTACGCGAGACGCGGTCTGGCGTACATATAGCTAGTTTTATCATAATTTATCTATTAATTTCATTACAACTGTCTTGTCAGTATAATATTTAATTTTTATTTCTCTTCATACAACTAGGTAGATGTACACCAGACCACGTCTCGCGTAACAGGCTTCGCGATATCTCATGAAACACTGTTACGCTGCGACGCGCCTAGAATACATCTACCTAGGCCTGCGGCGCTGACACCGGAGTTGGACAAAAGGCACGGTCCTAACTAGGCCTTCGGCCCCAAAAGTCACAAATTTTGTGCCTCGGGGTTTTACTTTGACGAGTTACCCCACCGGAGACCATAAAATATCTGAGAAAAACCATTCAAATGTTTTAGAGTGATTTTTGTGTGAAGAACGCCCTCTGGAGCCCAAACGGTTAGAGATAGAGCAAAACGGACAAAATTTTGGTTCAAGGGGATCTACTTTGAAGAGCTCCATCTAAGAGAGATGTTTAAAAAGAAGTTTTTTAATAAAAATCTTTTCGGCTCTTTGTTTTTGATTTTTTGACACGTCAATTTTTGAGCCAGAGTGCTAAAAATCAATACAGTTCTTCCTTTTTATGATACAAAGTTACAATAAAAATTTGAGCCTTCTACCTCAAACCGTTCTCGAGTTATCGTGCGAACAGACAGACAGGCGCCAAACTTTTTGAGATTAAACACAGTTAAATCAATTCTTTTATTTGCAAGTAGACCTTTTTTTGGTATCCTAAGTAGAATTGGCTTTATTATTGTTGAAAAAATGTTTTCTACTATTATAGATGGAGCCTACATGTTCAAAGTACTTGTATTCTGAAAATTTAAGTAGTAGTGATGAAAGCGAAGAGGATTTTGAGTTTTCATTTGATGGTGAAGAACTATCGAAAATTTTAGTGCCCATGACTTTTTGAATGAGAAAAATATGAAGAAAGTTTTTAAGACGGTTTGTCATAATTTTATTCATAACACTGCACTTTTCATTACAAGCGCAGCGCAGCAGGAGATCATCGTCATCGTCTCCATGCGCTCGCTCCCTTTTGCTCTCTCCCTCTCTCTCGCTCCATTCGCTCGCTCCCTTTTGCTCTCTCCCTCTCTCTCGCTCCATTCGCTCGCTCCCTACCCTTCTCTCTCTCCCTCGCTCCCTCTGTTCGGTCCCGTGCCCTCCTTTTGCTCCCGCTCCCTCCGTTCGTTCCCGCGCACCCCCACCTCTGTTAAGATTTTGTAGCGCGGCGTGTAAGGGT
>NW_026267287.1:33114-34800 GCF_000697945.3 Frankliniella occidentalis | reverse complement strand
GTGTTTATCGTCGAAGTGTGTGTGGATCAAAGATCGAGAACGAATCCACTTACCTCGCCCCAGACCTTCTGTATTGACGACAGCATCCGATGCAAGCTGTTCCACCGAACTTCCATGTAGGGTTTGAGCGTGTATGTTAGCTCGCTGTTGTGACCGGTTGATTTCATGTACGTCACAAGAGCACTGCACGCCTCTTTTAATTGTAACACTCTCAAGACCAATAAACTTTTGTTTCCTGCCAAGTGTGTACGTAGCTCACGCACAAACTCTGTGTCTAAATCAGAAGTTTGGCAAAGCTGGAGCACAGCAGGAAGGGCTGACCCCGAAGTGTGGCCGATACGGCCAACTGCCTGCTCCAGGTCTTGAAAGTGTTGTTTGAGTGCAGCTAAATCCCCTACATGAAGTTCATTAAGAATCTCTAATGCACCGTCAGTTGTCTTTGATTTTGACAAAACGTCTCTGATCTACAAAACATTAGAACGATCACAATTAATTCTCAGGAGAAAGACGGACGAAACGAGCGAGCGAGAGCGAGGGAGCGGGAGCGAGATAGACGAAAAAAGTGGGCGAGTGCGAGAGGAGGGGCAGAACGGGTGAGCGAGAGAGCGAGAGCGAGAGGGACACGCGACACTGAGCGAGCAAGATGGAGAGGGTGCAAGGCGGATAGAAGACAGAGCGAGATACCCAGCACAAAACGTTACACACAACTTTACCTTCAGAAAGTGGTCGTTGACAAAGGCAACGCAAGAGGAGCGTGCGAAAGTCTTGGGGAATGTCAATTTGGCATCAGTAATAATTTTCTTTCCAATCTTCCCATTCCGCAGTTTTCTGAGCGCTGCCACAATCTCCTCCACTTTCTTCGCCACACTCTCAGCCCCTGCCGGCAGACTTTGAAAGTCTTTCGGTGCGACCGTCATGGCGTGTGTGTAAACTATGTTATACGCGTGGGCACTGCAGTACTCCCACCACCATTGGTTGAGTGCATTCTTTAATGCTGCCTCCCCATCCGTCACAAAGCATATTCTTTCAAGAAGCTCTTCATTTATTCCACGTTGCCCAAACATTTTTACTATGAAGGCCCTCAAATTTTCGGCACTCTTAGATTGGCCTTTAGGAAATGGCTCAGTGAAAAAGTTGTATGACCTGGTTTCCCATTCATTGGTTGCACTGTTCAATTCGGGGAACTGGATGTTGCAGGTCATAACGCTTACTTTAGTGGTGTCCTCAGCCCACATGTCCAGTGTGGCCGCTATTTCCCCTGCTTCGGCAGCTGCTCGCACCCGCGGATATAGCTCGGCGCGTTCTGACTCAGCAAGCTCATTGATCCGCTTCTTGATGGTTTTAGGATCACTAAGAAGGTCGTCAATATCGACTTTCCCAAATTTGTCTCCTATCAAAATAAGGACCTGGGCCAGAGCACGAAAACCGTCGCCCTCGACGATAGAGAGAGGGCGAAGGTCGACAGCACAAAACTGTGCAGTCGCGTCACACACATCTTTCTTGGCTGCTGGCTTGGCCTTTACAAGCCCACACTTGACTGTACCATCAACGGCGGTAGACGGCGAAGGGCGCATCACAGTGCAGCTATGCCTATTGAGACCAGTCGTGCCTGCGTAATACGAGAGGCCAATTCGTTACCAGATGTCAAATTATAACTTCGAGTCAATGTTTGCGTCCGCCGCACTG
>NW_026267287.1:31749-33064 GCF_000697945.3 Frankliniella occidentalis | reverse complement strand
CTTGTGGTGAAAACATGACGTTTGATTACAACTTTACTAGCAGCAAAATTGTATTTGAAACAACAAAATGAAATCTATAACAAAATAATAAATTTGAAACAACATAATTAAATTTCAAACAACAAAACTAGATTTGAAACTACAAATTGCAACTTATGCATGCATTAATACCTACTATACTGGGTGGTAGTAGCAGTAGGCTCTTTGCCTTTGCTACCTGTCGAAAACAAAGAGGCGCACATGCGCCAGTCCTGCAGCCTGCGGCGTACCTTGTCTCGACAATTGCAGTGTAGGAAGAGGAGATCGTCCACTACACTCATTTCCAGGTTTTTGCGACGTTTGTTTAAAATCCAGCCCGCGTCGCTGAATGTGCGCTCACTCTCTGCGCTTGAAGCGGGAACTACGAGGTAGCGACGGGCTAACTTTGTCAAACGGGGAAATCGATCGGCCTATAGAGAAAGAGAATCGGATTGACGAATCGTGATAAAAGCAGATAAATAGGAAAAGACTTGAACGGCGAAACGTACCCGGCGTTGCCACCACGCTAAGGGATTCGGATTCTCAACATCGTACTCTCCTAGGGGCTCATCGAGGTAGGCCTGGACCTCGTCGGAGAGACACGCGGCCTAAGTCTCCTCCCGGAATTGGGCATACAAATCTAGTCTTTTTTTCTTCGCCGGGGGTGCAGGGTCGGGCTGTGGCTCGTCGGGGTTCACGGGGTGGGGTCCAGGTCCTCCCTGCTCTTCCTCTAATTTTTCGACCAGATCCCGAGCCAAGCTGTAAACCTGGGTCGAACAATCAAACGGCGTATGGCTCATTACAATCACTGGCGGCAAAGACAGACACACCCACACACTCTAAAATTACCTTCATCTTTTCCTCCTCATACAGCATATTTCTGAACCCTTTGAATGAGGGATCAAAGAATGCTCCCAGCTTAGTCGCATCTGTCAACTTGACGACGGTCGAGAGCTCATGGAAGAGCCGTGCCCGCATCTCGCCAATGACCTCACTGTCGCCTGGCTGGGGAGAGTAGGCCATCCGCAGACCGTAGTAGGACACAAGTGGGAGATGGGCAGTAACCGAGAATTTGGCCTGGACCTCCTGACTCGCCATTTTTAAGGGTTCAAACAGTTCAATTAATTCGTCCAAGAGGTCTTTGTCAATGTCGTCCAATTTTGTTATTTTGTCTGTTTCTTTTAATATGAGCCTATTCTTCTCCTCAAAATACTTCTCCAGCTGTTACAAGACAAAATGTCAAAGTGAAAAGAAAGTCAAACTTCTTTTTTTTTTTGGAAAGCAAATACCGACCCCC
>NW_026267287.1:30918-31224 GCF_000697945.3 Frankliniella occidentalis | reverse complement strand
CCCCCCCCCAAGCGCCCTACTCGTTTAGTCTCCCTCGGTGGCTAATCACGGGCATATTAGGATCAGGATCACGGATCACGCAGACGCAACACACTGACTCGAACGGACCAAATTTCATACATTCAGTACCCATACGGCCGTACCTGAATATTTCTCGACCTCGCCGCAGTCACGACATTTCACAAATCCGCTGTCAGTTTCTGCAACATCGTTTGTGACAAGCTGGAATCTCTTCCAGCACTGTGAACGCCGTGTCTTCCCTGGGGCGGATAATTTAGAATCCCCGTCTTGGATTTTCTTTTCTAT
>NW_026267287.1:30133-30868 GCF_000697945.3 Frankliniella occidentalis | reverse complement strand
ACTCTACTCGTTTTGTCTCCCTCGGTCGCTGACCATACGGGCATATTAGGATCAGGATCACGAATCACGCGGACGCAACACATTGACTCGAACGGACCAAATTTCATACATTCATTACCCATCCGGCCGTACCTGAATATTTCTCCACCTCGCCGCAGTCGCGACATTTCACAAATCCGGTGTCAGTTTCTGCAACATCGTTTGCGACGACAAGCTGGAATCTCTTCCAGCACTGTGAACGCCGTGTCTTCCCTGGGGCGGATAATTTAGAATCCCCGTCTTGGATTTTCTTTTCTATCAACGATTTCTCAATCTCCCTGTCTCTATTCGTTTTCCCCCCTTTCTTTCCACTACCACCTGCTACACCTGCCTCTGCCATTTTCACTCACACTTAACTATGCTAATGAATCTATCAGCTGTTGCCTTCTCGCCTGCCGGTATGCTATGTTTTGAGTTGCCTAGGGAGGAGCGGGGTAGGAAGGGAGGAGAAGGAACGGCCAGCAGTCGACGCCACCCGCCCGGCCCCCGCCACTCCCCTCACCCGGTCCGGCTGGGATGGACTCGGTGACTCGGCTGTCGGCCGGCGAAGCGCAGCGAGCGGCGATCGCCGCTCGAGGAGCAAGGCAGCGCCGGCCGGGACTCGAAGCGCAAACGGGACCCGTTTGTTCGGCTCACTCGGCAATAATCGGCTCATCTATAATCCCCTAAAGCCACATGCGTGACTGACTGACTGAC
>NW_026267287.1:28035-29118 GCF_000697945.3 Frankliniella occidentalis | reverse complement strand
AACTTGGCGCCGGAAACGGGAGGCGAAGGAAGATGGCGCTGGTTCGCCCTCACAAGGAAACCTTTTCAGGTGTAAATCTCCGATTTCGTTGAAACTTGGAAACATTTAAAGGTTATTGTACTAGAAGTCGGATGGCACTTGAGATTTTTCCCAAACCTTTTCAGGTGTAAATCTCCGATTTCGTTGAAACTCGAAAACATTTAAAGGTTATTGTACTAGAAGTCGGATGGCACTTGAGATTTTTCCCGAACCTCACAGTTACTAGGGGTTTACTTAAGCCTTACACGCTTTTTGTCCCAAATATCCCTCTACGTTAACGGATGGCACTTAGAACACTGCCTTACATTTTACAAAAAAAATATCACAAAAACCATGTATAAAAACCGTACTCCTACCCCTCTATAGGGGAAAACTAAATGTGAGGTTCAGGAAAAATTACAAGCGCCATCCGATTTCTACATAAATAACCTTCAAATTTTTCAAGATTCAACGAAATTGGAGATTTACACCTGAAAAGGTTCCCTTGGAAGCCAGGAGCGGTAGCGGAGCGCGCAGCGAGCCTCTGGATGAGAAATCAACCGAGCCTTTGGTCGCTGTGCACTTCTCGTGTAGAATGTGATACCTCTCAGACACTTTTAAACGTTTTGACACACGCACTGCGCCCGCGTTGGCGCGGCAGCGATTACTCTTGCGGTAAATAAATAATTATGAATGGTGAAGTGAGCTGGAAGTCGGGAAATTTCGGTGTGAGTGGTGTCCGGCGGCGGCGTCGCCCGCGGTGCACTCGGCGTACATTTCGACGCAAGTGATTTGCACTCGCAGAAGTGTGTGTACTCCGCAGATTTTGTGCATTCGGTTACTTCAATTCGTCGCCGTTCTGTACAACTCTGGTTGCGGATCTCCGAGAAAGGTTACGATTCGGTGATCAGTCGCAACGTTGAAAGGAGCGGAGATTAACATTTCTCCTTGTTTTGATGTAAATGTGTGCGGCGCTGTGCCGAACGAGCTAACCCCAGCGAAGTAAGTGCTACTTTCGGGCACTGTTCGCTGCTGTGTCATGTGTACCATCTACTTTGTTGTGAT
>NW_026267287.1:27399-27680 GCF_000697945.3 Frankliniella occidentalis | reverse complement strand
GATAAGGGGAAATGTGTTATTTGTACAGAAAACGACGCTAACGTCGTAGCCCTACCATGTGCACACCTGGTCACTTGTGGTAATTGTATCATAACCGAGGGGTGCCCAACTCGAAAAAATTGTGTACACCTGATTACCAAAAAGCGATGATTACCAAGGAATACTAGAGATTACCGAAGATTACCGAAGATTACCTATGATTACCAAGGGTTTCCGAAGATTACCAGTGACAAAAGATTACCAGAGATTACCATAGATTGCCATTGATTACCACAGATTAC
>NW_026267287.1:24471-24916 GCF_000697945.3 Frankliniella occidentalis | reverse complement strand
AAACTTGATTTGGTCACTAAATTCTTGTGGTCAATGCCAGAAGATTATGAGAATGTGAATAGTTCACTACTGCCAGTGAATAAAGATGAATTGACAGTGACTTTTGTGCGAAAGATTATGAGCACCTTACCCCATTCGGTGGTGCGGTGGCAGCGCGGTGGCAGCGCGTGGCGGAAACCATAACATGCAAAATTTCTCGTGCGTTTCGGTTAAAAATGAGTAGTACTATCGTCTTCGGTGTGAAAAAATAGCACAATACCACACAAGTTTCATCAAAAATGACATCAAAATAAGGGCGTTTGAGATAGTTTTTCGACTAGAGGCTTCTGCTTTGTTATGGTTCCGCCGTATGGGGTAAGGTGCTCATTGAAGATTTTGAGTTATCCAGACAGAATCAGAAGAAGTCAACTAGTAAACAACAGACGTTGACCCCAGTTGCATTTTC
>NW_026267287.1:18964-19421 GCF_000697945.3 Frankliniella occidentalis | reverse complement strand
GGTAAAGGCTTTGGACACAATAGATTTCAGTGTACAAGATTTGGTGGAGGTGCTTATAGAGGACGAGGAGCAGGAAACTTTTATTACTCGCGAGGTAGAGGCCAACCAGCTCATACTCCTACTACAGAGGTCGTTGGAACTCAAGACGCCGTGGCCGTGGTCGGTACAACTGGAATCGAGATGGCGGTGGGCGAGGTTCGTCTGCTACAGCGACTACATCAGCTGCTGTATCTAAACAAGAGGCCAAAGAATCTGCAGCTATGGCAGAAATGGATGAACAACCTGACTTTGCCTACAGCTTTCTGTGCACCACTGATTTCCCACTAAGTACTGAGGGAAATTCTTCCCTGTCGGAAGCAAACATGTCTCAACAGAATGACAAGAATAGGTTAATGGTAAAGTTTATCTTAGATTGTGAGACTTCAAAACTGGCATACTTATGTACAGTCTGTTCAAT
>NW_026267287.1:16326-18069 GCF_000697945.3 Frankliniella occidentalis | reverse complement strand
CTTTGAATGTGAGGAATTTAAATTTGATAGATATTGCTTTTCTTGTTGAAAGAATGTTGTTGAGATCAGATTCCATAAATTGAACAGCTGCTCTTGTCTGGAATTCCATAACAATTTGATTAACAATACCATTTGAACTACGAACTGAATTTTTGAGAAGACAGTTTTAACTTTCATATAAAAAGGCAGAATGGGTCCAAAGATTTCCAAACTGCTGAACACTTTGAGACAAATTGGTCAAAAGATGAACATTGAATGTAACACAGTTCATACTATATAGAGTGTGAACACCAGCAACAAACTCCTCCAGATCTCTTCTTGCCAAATACACCTCAGACACTCTCACACTTGTCTCAGTCAGCCGTCCAAGAGCACTTACTAGTAAGGCCCAGTGTTGGAAATACTTTGAAGGCAGAATGCCTTTCAGTGCCACCAATGAATATATCAGAATCCATGCAGCCCACTCATGAGCTTTGAGCTTTGAAATCAGGATAATACTCCAAACTACGAGGCGCTCTAGATATCTCACTTATTGGGTGGAAGGACTTCAATCTTGTGTTCACCTGATTCATCTTATCACTTATATTGAAAGGTTTCCCTTCATTTTTTGTCTTAAACCATAACTTGCAAAAAGTTTTACCAATGTTCATTATAATGTGCATTACGTCCCCATCAAGACAATTGTTTGGGCATGGGTCCTACGTGCATACCACACAGGATTGTTATCACCTGTCCACTGCTCTTCATGATAGGGGCTGTAACTCATCATTCCTCCCTTTCCTTTAACAGTCCATTCTCCAGGGTGTGGACAAGTCCCACAACCAAAGTTACCAGAAAACTGAGTCGAATTCCTAATAGCTGGTCTTGCAACAGAGTCATCTCGCCGCGGGCCGGACCGCAGGCCGCGGGCCGCCGCGTCATCGCTGGAGCGCCGCGTGGTGAGAGCCTCGCAGAGCGGCTCTTCTTGCAATTCGTCGCTGGGGGCTGTCATTTTCCTAGTCTCGTGGCAGGTGTTGACCGTGGGCACGGGTCGTGTGGACCCCGTGTCGTACACGCTGGACACCATGTGGTCGCTGGGCGGCGCCATCTTGGTGGAAGCACTGGTCCCGTTAGGCTTGAGTAATTTTTGATCAGGACTCTCGGCACCAGGCTTCTGACATGCACCCATAAAATACTGGTCATCCTCTCTTTTGAATTCAAATGCTGGTTCACCGTTCTCTTGATCGAAATAGGTGTAAATACTGATCAGAAGGCCAGTCGTACTCGGGCCAAAACATTGCACTTGAGCATTGGTACTACTCACATGAATCTGAGTTTGAAATAAATTTGCAGCTCCATTGACGGCCACCGGCCAATTACAGTCTCCTGTCGCAATCTTTGAGCAGCAATGACTGGCGAGCTGGTAACCACTGTTAACTTTCCAGTGGGGGTATAGTCGCTCCCAGTTCTCCTTTAAGTAAGCAGCCAAAATTTTTCTCAGTGCTCGAGAATGTTTTTTACTTTTTAGAAATGCTTCACTTAAAATCTTGAACACTAGATTTGTCTTCTTTTCTTCTCTGGGCTCGGCTCCTGCCGGGTCAGCCGTTGTCGTTCGCGGCCGAAGCACCATGTTATCGTAGGAGGATGGAAGTCCGGGTTTGGGGAGAGATATGCAACTCAGGTGGTTGGATGCCGGCGGCTGCACTATATTTGATCGGTGGTTCTCGGTAGGACGCGACTTGCTGGTGGTCCGCCACGCAGGGC
>NW_026267287.1:14971-15583 GCF_000697945.3 Frankliniella occidentalis | reverse complement strand
ATTTTCAACGAAAATAAATTGATCTAGACTTCACTCTGCAAATCTAACTGTATAACAGCTTGACAGTTTAAACTGCAAAATTAAAAGTTTTACAGTTTAAACTGCGAAACTAAAAGTCTTGCAGTTTAAACTGCAAAAAATGAAAAGTTCTTCAGTTTTGCAGTTTAAACTGTAGAACTTTTCATTGAGGAGAAGTAGTACAGGCAACAATTTGAATTTTGGGATAGTACAAACATCATCACAGTCAGTATCAGGATCCTCATCATCACTATCACTTTCTTCTCCCATTGCTTCTGTAATCACTTCCTCACCAATGCTTTCCTCTACTTCCTGTAAGAACATTAATGTTAGTATACTTGAAACAAAATCATACATGTAGTAGTTTGAAAAACACACATGCACAGCAGACTATAATTTGGATTTTCCTCATCTGGTTCTTGAAGTAAACCCGTACTAGTGGGGTAAGTTCTATCTGGGAAATTACTTTCACGACTAACTTCTTTTTCTTGTTCCTCCTCTCCTTGATCAGCATCTGCTAGCTCTGATGCGAGATTTATATCTTCACCAGCGCATTCCTAAGATAGATAATGACAAAAACATATTTATATGTTT
>NW_026267287.1:12670-13911 GCF_000697945.3 Frankliniella occidentalis | reverse complement strand
TGTAAATAAAATATTCAAGTCTCAAAGCTCCTTTCCCCCCATTTCTAAGCAGTCGACATTGTTGACGTTCTGCTGCTCGCAGCGCTCAGCTGTCACCTCCATCTCTCTCTTTCTCTCAACGCAAGTATTGGCAGGTGGCAGTGAGTGGAAATAGACGACTCGATTGGAATAAAACAGCTGATCGGACTGTCATCAGGTTAGTGCACTCCGTGGACAGGTGTTTGAGTGTTTGGATGGATCTTGACAAGCGGAGTTAAATTTGTGCTTTGTGCTTTTGTGTGTCGTGCCGTCACTTCGCCATGGTTTCCAGTTCCAGTTCCAGTAAGAAAAGGGGGAACCCATCCAAGTCTAACCTCAACTCCCGGGAGGTTTCTCCAGCTGAGCGGCTGCTTTGGTTCAGTGGTGGTCCGGCCCGGACAGTGGGCAATATACGCCTAATTGTCCACTCAAATGGGTGATGGATTTTGATGAGGAGACGTGGGATCGATCCTCAACTTATGCGGTAGAATGGCGCCAGCAGCCCAAGCCCTCCCGAGGCTGGCCTGTTCTCGGTGCGTACGTTTTGGAAGTCAGTGTAAGTACTTTACTCGCTATGGTCCTATAGTCGAACAATATTAATTTGTTGTATCTGTGTCCCTATTACTTTAGAGACGCAACGTAATTTTGAACGGACGTGAGTCGTACTCGGTTTTATCGTGAAGCTCGTACCTTGCACCATTTCAAGACGATTTCGTAGGCAACTTTCCAACATTGCCTTGGCATATTTGACAAGCCCCTAACCTAACTACCAATCCACATTCTGGTTTGAATGCTATTATTTGCATAGCGAACTTCTGTTAGCTTAGTACTGCTCTGGCTTCAGTTTAATCTGTTATGCGGCATCCAATGGCTTGAACCATAACCTAACTTGTTTTAGGCTATCTTAGGTTTACAACATTTTTTTTTTAGTTTGAGTGTCATTACTGGATTGTGGATTGAAGTTGTTCTTTGTTACAGGCAATTCCACATTTATTGAGAAATGCATGGAGAGATTGCAGGAGAAACATAGTGGTGGGGAAGAGAGTGAAGATGAAGAATCTAATCACTCAAGTCGCAAGAACACTGGTCTCGACCAAGAATAAGGTGGGTAACATGAAGGTGTTCCCGTTCTATCTTGATTATCTTGTGACTAACTTTACTATGTTGGTTATAAGATAAGCCAGATTGAATAATTCACTTTTAATTAAATTTCTCCAATTGTC
>NW_026267287.1:9733-10114 GCF_000697945.3 Frankliniella occidentalis | reverse complement strand
GTCTAGTGGTTTAGTGGAATGAGCTGAATACCCTTACCTTACGGTTGAGGTCTCGCTACGAAGAGCGCTAGTCGCGTTAGCGAGCCTGGCGGTCCGGGGTCCCGCCACGCCCGCCGAGGCGCCTCGCCTGATAGGTGGGCAACATCTCACCTGCAGTGCATGGGTGCACTGCGGGCTGGCCTACCCTGAGTCTCTCAGGCGCCCACTGCTCCCACAACTTGCCGGATGAATTTGAGACAATTCGAGCAAAGTGAAGCAAAGGAGTGAGAGGTGGCTCGCTGTTCCCGAATTCCTGTAATGCCGAGGGGGAAACGACTAAGGTAATCCGGCTGACAGCCGTTAGGTAATCCGGCAGGGGTTATCCGAGGAAATTCTAAAAAA
>NW_026267287.1:5126-5409 GCF_000697945.3 Frankliniella occidentalis | reverse complement strand
CCGACCCTCCGGTCATGCAGAAAGCTGCTACGGCAACCTTGACTGGTCGGCATCGTCCGTGTCACGCAGGTCCACCGACTATGGGGACGGTGCCCCTGGGCGCGCACATGGCCGGCCCGCTGCCGCCGCCGGGCGCACTGCACCGCACAGACTCGGCCAGCGAGTTCAACGCCGCGGCCTTCGACGGCATGCTGGCGGCATCGCTCCGCCACCCAACCGGCGGCGGAGACGCCGTGGACGGCGGTGGACAGCCCGCTCCCGGACGGCTGTCCAGGGCGGGCAA
>NW_026267287.1:0-344 GCF_000697945.3 Frankliniella occidentalis | reverse complement strand
ACTTTTTTATTTAAAGGTATTTTGTCACGAAAACTATATATTCTAAAAACAGACCGAAATTCAATCGACTCGTTTTTTTTGGACATACGTTCGTTGGCACAATTACCAGTGAACTGTACGAAAGTGCGTGGCGTGAGTCAGCCACCTGGTACAGGGTGGTGTAACGTCGGACAGCGACTCGGCCGGCGCACGGCGGAGTGGCCCCACACACCTTTTCTTTCGCCTGTCTTCAGGCCCAACCTGCCGCGCCCCTCGAAGTGCACCCCGCCCTGGGGTGCACCCACTGCTGCTGCTGCTACTGTTGCGGCGGCGGCGGGCGGCGTCCTCCAGGACGCCGGCGGTGA
>NW_026267286.1:556906-562260 GCF_000697945.3 Frankliniella occidentalis | reverse complement strand
ACATAACAAAAACATTGAAATAGTAGTAGAGAAAGCTACAGGATTAAAACGATAAAGTGGACTTACTCATGCTTGGTCTAACAACTACAGCGGGGAACTTCTCATAGCCTTTGGCAACTTCATGTTCCGCCAAAGCTTTGGTGAAAGTGTATGTGTTAGGATGATTTCCAAGAACTCTGAATAAGAAAATTGTTAAAAATCAATAAAAACACTATTTTTTCTTTCTTTATAAAAACAGACATAAAAATACAACATACTTGGGAGTAGCTTCCTCTAAGGCAGCGTCACTCAATGATGAGGCCATTTCAATTATTTTGTCAGCAGAATCTGGTACAGGGTAAAGTTTTTCATCCACTTGGACCTTAAGGTTCGAGTTTACATATGCACTAGACACATGCACCAGAGCCTAAAAACAAACAAATAAGACCAGAAACAATAAATAGAAGAAATCTTATAATTAAAAAAAATAGCATTGGAATAGTTAAAAAGTGAAAATATAAACCTTTAATTTCTTCATACCACTGCACAACTCCACAATACGCCGAGTACCCAAGAGATTGATGGTGACAGTCGTCTTCAAGTTGGCCTCAAAGTCCAGAGTGGCAGCGCAGTGGAACGCCACCTGCACATTGGCCTGAAGGGTCTTGCGATCCTCTGGGCTGAGCCCCAGGTTCTCCTCTCCGATCTCCCCAGCCACAGGGATGATCTTCTTGAAGACATCACTGCCTTGCTTCTCAATCAACTTCTCAAACACCTGTTAGAGGAAAAAAAATGAGTTTATTAAAAAATAATATATTTGACATTGTTTGTATTTGCCAGTGTGCGCTAGATCTCTCCCCTTTTAGTTTTCTACCTCTTTTACCCTATCGAGAGTTAAAGCTGCTGACACCTTGATGTATTACTAATGTATTTTAATGTTAAGTATAAAGTGTTTCAAGGTATCATCTGCAAAAAATTATGTCCACAAAAATGGAAAATATTTCGGACAGTGGAAAAATAAGCGAATTGATTAGTGATAAGTAGGAAAGTGAAGGGGAAAGAGCAATGAGAGGGAGGGGGGCACGTTGCCTTCCGGTAGAGACAGTAGTCTTGAGGACTGATTGAAAAGAAGACGACTACTAATGCACCCATAAAATACCACATGCGCACATACCAGGTTCTTGGGGAACTCCTCGGCGCGGACCGAGATGTCTTTCCCCCGCTTGGGCCGCATCAGGCAGTAGATGTTGCCCACGTCCGGGCAGCCCCGGAGCAGCTTCTCCAGGAGAGCCACCCCGACGAAGCCCGTGGCACCCGTCACCAGGACATCCGCCCCCTTGTAGAAGTCCGCCACCGCGCTCGGCATGGCGGCGCCTGCAAAGAAAATATAGATATATTGAAAAACATGCGGATAAAATTAGAATTTTCCACAACATAACATTTCCCGCCGCCGCGCCGGAAACAGGAAACCGATCAGACCGACGACGCGCGGCGGGGTCTCCAAAAATAGCGAAAGGCGCCGCCGACTTGCTGCAGTCTGCTTCCTGCTGCTCTCCTTTGGCCTTCAAGTCACCAAGTGTCCACGACCAAGGTCAAATGTTACTCGAAATCCTACGGCGCGCGCGGGGGCTCAAAATGAACGACATATTGACGTTCGATCAAAAGTCAATGACGGCAATTTTTAGCTCGAATCACGCGAGTTTCATCGTCGTTGCTACTTGTCCATAAACCTCCTATCTTCCTCCAGAGCCGTCTGCGTCCGCCCAAATCGCAATGCCATTAGGGGGAGAGAGAGAGAAAATCGTGCGAAGCACACGCTCGGGCAAAAAGGAAAAAAGGTCGGCACAAGGATGATCCGTCAGTGTGTGGTACGCCGGCTAAAGTCCATCACCATCACCAGGCCATCCATTGGCTCATTGTTTGCCCGCCGGGTTAGAGAGTCTTCGACGAGACGCGAGCGACGCAATCAACGCAACGCTGGGTACGTCCGAAGGCGCGCGTCGGTTGGAAAAAAAAGAACACACACAAATTAAGCAATTTGATGCAAGCGATGACAAGACAGAATGGTAATGGTAATGTTTGCCGTTAACGAGGAGATGGCGGATAGGTATTTTTGAAGTAATAACAAAAGTTGCACGTCAGTAGTAGGGTCCTTATGGTAAAATAATGGCAGATTTTATGTACGATGTCTTTTTTTCTCCTCGAAGAGTAAAGACAGCTAAGCTCAAGACCACGGAAGGTCAGGCCAGAGATGAGGAAAAAAAATATGCCTCTTCCTTTACATATTCCCATCATTGGCATAAGCTAAAGTGGGATGGAATCCGGGGGGGAGGGGAGGGAGGAGGGGAGGAGGTACCTGGCTGAAACTAGGAGACAATCTCACATATTTGGGCACGGCCGAAACCGCCGAAACCTGACCGAGGCCGATGGGGCCAAAGTGAAACGGTGCCGTTTATGCCTGAGTCTGATAACACTTCGCATGCAAACCAAACTTAGCACTCAGCGGTTGCCGCATTCTGCAGGATGGAGAAGGGCAGAAACCTACTGCTGGAGTGACGCGTCATGGCTAAATTTTTAAAACTTTTTTTTTTTTTTTTTTTTTTGCGGAGTACCAAAAGCTGGACATTCGGGCCGACCAGCGGCGGCGAGACGACTTAGGAATACTGAGGCGGGGAACTCCTCTAGGAACATTCCACGCACATCTGATTGCAGCTCGGCCGCGGCGGCGGCGTGTGCGGCTTCTTCTCTCGGCCGCGGCCACCGCGAACCCCTCGACGGCGGCGGGCGGCGCCGGCAGCCCGACACAGAGTAGAGGTCCCCGCCGCCACCAAGGGCGCCGTCGCGGGGCTCGAGGACGAGCAGACGTGCCTCGCCGCGGCAAGGAGGGGCCTAAGCGACCGCACGTCGCGGGGGAGCGCGGAGGGGGGGGGGGGGGAGTCTGGACCACAAAGAGGCCCCTCAGAACAACAAGAGGAGAGGAGGGCGATGATGAGCATGAAGGAGGACAAAGGGGGCACGACGAGGCACGCACGGTCGCGCAGCGGGCGGCGGTTCAACGCGAGTTACACGCGGTTACACGCCTTCATCGTCCAGCAGGCCGCCAACGCCGTCAATGAGAAGGGCGTCCTGCGGCCACCCCGACCTGCGATACAACAGCAGCAGCGCCCCCCAGGCCTGACCTGACCCCTTCGTCTCGTGGCATCGTGTTTTCGATCGCGCGGGTAGGACCCAAGGACCGAAAATCTTAGCCCGACTCCATTTGAAACCGCTTCGGGTCGGCTAAAGTTCTAGGCTATACCCGACCGATCGAAAAACTCTACCGTGGCAGGCCGAAGTTACTCCGCACCGACCGACACCACGCGGGCGCGAGCCGCAGCCGGTCGGGTCGGTCGGGCCCGCGCAACGGTGCCGGGTGAACGTCAACGCGTCCGAAGCGCTCTCCCCCACCAGGGAAGACCTGGAGCAGGGGCCGCCGGGGGCCCCACGCGGACGGGGACTCTTCGGACGCAGCCGCGCGCCCCGGCCAAAGGCAACCACGCGCACCGGCGAGTGTGCGCTTCCAGCAAATAAAAATCTCAATTTATGCAGAAATATAATTGCAAGTAGAAGAGTAATTGAAGAGCAGTTTCAGCCACTTGAAGTGCTGGTTCACAGCAAATCAAACACATTTTTTCATTTTCAATTTTCTTTAAATTTTTAAATTTTAATTTAATATTTTTTAAAAAAGTTTTGGAGGTGTAACAATGAGAGTAATGTGCAGTGCCATGTCATGCTGCTGCACACAGAGACCACATAACATTATTTACTCTGCATGAAAGTTGTCCCACTTGGGCAGGTAGGCCCACCAAGCAAGCGTACTGAGCAGCCCAAACAAACACCTGAAAACACGCTCCTAACCATAGACATAATAGTTCACTACGCCACTGAGGAGCCACAATTCTCTGCATTCTAAAATTACTTGCTGTGAAAAGATTCCGTACATTAATGGAGAAAATATTGATTATACTGAATTTCAAAACCTATTTGCAATGTCTACCACATTTTAAATTTCATATAAATTTAGCAACCACCAATCCAGGTATAAACTTTGTGAAGGATAATTACTAAATAACTCAGTAATTTATTCTTTTGAGGTATAAAATAATTTCCATTGAACACTAGCTATAATTACCTTCGATTGCAAAACACTTTAGATAGATATGAGAGAACGCGATTGAAATTCAATGCCCTCATAACCATAATTTCAATTGCTATTTAGGAAAGATTTTGTATTATCATAATTTAATTAAGTGTAAAGTTCACATAATGAGAAAGAATTAACACACATAAAAGGTACAGCAAAAGATAAAGGGAGATGGATACGTTCACTGAATGAGTTCTCCGATGAGCATCCCAAAATTAAAAGGCTACAACCAACAAAGTATGCAGCTACCACAGGAAAATGTTTGAAGCTAAAGAGTAAGTACACAGTAGACTCTCCGTGTAAAGACAAACCTCAATGTGCGATAGGATTGTACACAAACACAGCGAAACTAAATAATGTCAACGCGAGGGAGGTCACTGACAGCTGCGGGGAGCGGCCGCCCACTTTTGGGCCAACATAACCTTCACAACGACAGCCTAGGGCAAGGCGGCCGGCGCGAACGCACGCTAACAATCGGTTACAAGATTAAGTGAGGCGACTGGACAGTCATGACGTTCGAGCCCAATTGAATGCTCACCTTCAAATCGAGTGCTAGGCACGGGAAACGGAGCGATCGGCACAGTTGACACTGCGCACACCCGCCGAGATGATACACTGCTGCACTGCACTGCGCTGCACTCCGGACCCTCCTCGGGATAGACAGAATACCCCTCCTTTTGCCACGCTGGTGACGGGAGGTGTCTCGGCGGTCCAAGTCGACAGAAATAAACCCGTTCCTTGCCACTCTGCGATGCAGCCAGGCCCAACTCGAACCGGTAAAGGAAGGAGCAGGAGGGGAGGGGAGGGAGGGGAGGGGAGCTGGAGAGAAGACAGCGGGGAGGGGGGAAGACGGTTGGCCGCGCTGGGAGAGGGGGAGGGGAAGGGAGTGGAGTAGTGGAGTGGCAAGCAGGCGGGAGGGGGAAAATTGCCCCCCACCCTTTTCCTTCCCTTTAAAGCGAGATTTCAGCTCTCTCACTCGCACTACCGTGACTACTCTTCCTTCCTCTGTCGCCAAAACATCCTGGCGGGAATTTTGAATGGGCCGGTACGCATGATTTCTCAGCGCTTGCCAGAAAAGTTGGCAAAAACTCGCAAGGGCACTACGGTGTGGTGCGGGCGGTATCTCCGCCTACCTGCCAGGCAACTCCTCAGAACGTACTTTTTTGGTTTGTTTGTTTTTTGTGGTTTTTTT
>NW_026267286.1:541074-556856 GCF_000697945.3 Frankliniella occidentalis | reverse complement strand
TATAAATTAAATTATTTTTCAGTCTCGGGGGCGCGTTGCCGATGAGGAGCAGGTGGCGCAGAGGTGCCGATGACGACGACTTCCGCCTTCATCACACCCAGATGAAGAGCAGCACAAAGACGGCCGCGACGATCAGACCCGGCAGCCATCCGACCAGGGCGGAGCCTGCCGCAGCGAGCCCCGCGAACAGCAGCGCGTGGCAAGTCCAGTGCACGCACCTCCAGCTGGGAAACAGGGAGCCGGTTCACGGATTCAAATAATCATCGTCATTAACAAACATGTCGGTTGTTTTTGCATTTAAACCTCTCGCATGCTCGCAGCGTTGCACTCACATCCGCAGCTGTGTGGTGGCCCGCGGCAGGGTGTCGAGCTTCTCCTTGTGGTAGTGCTCCCTCACGCCCAGCACGCACCGCTCCAGGTACTCGGACCAGGTGTAGTTGGCCGGGTCGAAGTAGAAGTCCTCCCGGTCGGCGGGGCTCATCCTGGCGGCCAGCTCGGCCATGCCCTCGGTGCGGAAGCGCCACTCGCTGCCCGTGAACTTGCGCACCAGCTGCATGCCCGTCAGGTACTTGCGCTGGATGTCGAACAGCCTGCAAGCAAAGGGAAATACAAGGGCTCGTACTTCGTGTTTTGACATTTTTGCGACAAATTTCGGCGGACCTGGACAAACTTTAACCAATCCCCAATCCGCTTTGGGCTTGTCCAGAAAGTTCGTCCGTTTTCCTCAGATTCATTCGGCAGGTTTCGGGGAGCTCGGCGCCTGCGAGACTCAAGGTGGGCCACCCCGCAGTACACGCGTGCACTGCAGGCAAGATATCGTCTACCTACCAGGCGCTTTCAGAGCTTGCAGGCGATTTCACGCCTTGCAGGGGCTGAACTTTGCAGGTTAGTAACGGCAAATGACGGACGTGCTTTCTCGATAATCCCTTTGGCCGAGGTTCATCACGGCACAGGCACCTGAAGCATGGCATCCGCAGGCGCCCGAGAGGAGGCCCACCCGCATCCCCGCATGACGTCCACGCGCGATAGGTGGCCTACACAGCCGGGCTGCTGGCTCACCCGCCACTCCGGTACTAACAATCCGCCGGCATTGTTGGGCATACCCTACGATACCCCCGCGGCCGCCACCGCGCCCCCGTCGCCCCGCCCCGCCGCGTCCGCACATCCCTGACCCGCACCTGCCGCCCTCCTCCGCGCCCCCGGCCCCGCGGGCCCACCCGCGCCCCCCGCGCCCCCCGCGCGCGCCAGCATGAGGTACTTCCGCGCCAAGACCAGCGAGTCCGCGAGCAAGAGCGCCAAGCGGAGGTCCGGGCAGGACGCGGCGCCCCTCGCCGCCGACGACCAGCCGCAGTGCAGTGAGCACGACGTCGAGGCCGCGGCGCAGGTTGGGCCGAGGCCGGGGCTGACGGGGCGGCGGTGTGCTCCGCAGGCGCGGCCGGCGCGTCCGGGGCCGCGCGATGGCAGCAGGAGCAGACCAAGGACCCGTACCGGCGGCAGAGGACGCCGATGTGGAAGCGGACCACCAAGGCGCAGCCTGCGCGCCCGGCGGAGCCCCTGGACGCCGCCAACGCCCCGGCCGCCGGGGACGTGGAGGTGGGTGAGACCGTGTAAGCGCACATGGTGTGCTCGGAAAAGCGAATGTGTGATGACAACTTGCCGTGTCCGCCTGCCTCGCGCAGAAGGCGACAAAGCTGTACAAGCCAAAGTCCGCGACGGCCAAGGCTGCGTCCGAGACCTTGATCGGGCCGGAGGAGGTCGAGCTCGTGCACAAGGAGCAACAGACGTCGTACACTACGGTTCAAGAGGGTGGCACTGTACTGGAGGAGTACTGCGTCGAGGACTACTTCGTCGAGGAGCCCGTCGAGGTGCCGTCCGTGACTCGGTTACCCGTGGCGGGACCGTCGCGGCCAGCCGACGACGAGGATGACGACGACACCGACACGGACGACACCGCGACGGACGAGGCCGTCGGTGGGGTGCCCTCGACAGCGGTAGGGCCCGGGTCTCTCACTACCTCGTGGCACCCGCACACTGCACAGGCTAATGTACTCGGTCACGCCCTCCAGACGGCCTCGACATCCGTCCCCGAGTCATCGACCTCGGACAGGCTGTCGGCCGAGCTCAAGGCCCTGGTCAGCCTGGTGGAGATGTCAGCGGGGAGCCCTATTCGCTGCACGTCCTCGTCGAGAGTGTCGGCCTCGGCCACGCCCTGCGAGGAGACCAAGAAGGCCGAGGCGGCTGACGGGGAGGGCGAGGGCATTCGGACCTGGCAGCGGAACTTCCTGGGCAGACTGACGAGGGCCCGGCAGCGCAGAGACATTCGGCTCAACCGGAAGGAGGTCCTCAGCATGCAGCTGGTGCTGGAGACCGTGCTCAAGCAGCACATGGCGCTCAGCAGGGAGGTGGAGGCCGTCAAGGCGAACCTGCAGTGGGAGAGCCTGGAGCCGGTGTCGCTGAGCCGGGCGCTGTCCAGGCTCCAGGCCGAGCGGAACGAGGAGGCGGCCGCCCTGGACAAGATCCTGGCCTGCAAGGACAAGGAGCTGCAGGCCCAGCGGGAACAGGCGCGCGCCGCGGCCGCCGCCTCCAAGAAGCAGATCGAGGTGCTGGAGCAGAGCTGCCGCGAGAAGGACGCCGACCTGGAGAAGGCGGCCCTGGCGCTGGCCACGGTGCACGCCATGCACCGCAAGGCGGTCCAGGACGCCGCCAGGCAGAGCCAGGAGGACGTGGCACAGGCCCAGGCCGCCCTGGACGCACTGCGGGCCTCGCACGCCGCGGCCGAGGCCGAGATGGCCGCGCGCCACAAGGCCGAGCTCAGCGCCCAGCTGGAGGAGCTGAGGAAGACCATGCAGGCCGAGGTAAAGTATACGCCGGGTGTTGAGATGTTGGGAGGGAGAGGAGACTTCTCATAAGCACGGCTTCAATATTTAAGGAGAAATGAGCAGTAATCTTATCTGTGACGCAGATGGACGAGCGCGAGGCCGCCCTGGAGGCGCGGCTCAGCACGCTGCGGACGAACGCGGCCGCCAAGGAGTCCCGCCTGGAGATGGAGAGCCTGCGGATGAGTCGCGCGCTCACCCAGCACGAGGCGCACCTCGGCCGCCTCATGGGCACCGTCGAGCAGCTCCAGGCTCAGGTCCGCGACCAGGAGGCGGCGGCCAAGGAGGCCCGCGAGGAGGCCGCCGCCAAGGGAAAGGCCCTGGTGGCGCGCGAGGCCGAGCTGCTGGCGGCCCGCGCCGACCAGGAGGACGTCGAGGTGCTCGTGAGCAAGGCGCTGAGCGCGCGCGACAGCGACTCGCAGCACCTCCGCGACGCGATGGAGGCCGCGCGCAAGGACCACGAGCGGCAGCTGCAGACGCTGCGCAACGCCGCCGAGATCCTGCGCTCGCAGAAGGACGTCGAGGCGCTCGCGTACAGCCAGGCCGTCAACGAGAAGGACCTCAAGATCAGCGCGATGATGATCGACGCGGAGGGCATGCGTGCCGCGATCGCGGACGCCGAGAACCGCCTGGCGGAGGCGCTGGACGGGCGCGGTCGCGCCGAGGAGGCCAACGCCGGCCTGCTCAAGACGGTCGAGGCCATGAACAGGCAGCAGGAAGACCTGACTCTTCAGCTGCGCCACAACTTCGGCCAGTTAGAGTCCCAGGCCGCCCAGCTCCAGGCCCAGGCTCACGAAATACAACACCTGAATGAGCTCCTGGCGCAGTCCGCGCACGAAACGGAGGAACTCCGGCGGGTCTACAATGACAGCGTCACCGAGGTTGAGCGGCAGCGGAGGAAGATCCTGGAGCAGAAGGACGTGGTGGCGGAGAGGGACCGACTTCACAAGGCACTGAACGACCTGCACGCCAACACCGAGACAGAGATCGGCAACCTGCGTAAGGCACTACGTGACCATCAGCACGACGGAGACGAGGCCGCCCGCCTCAAGAAGGCCCTAGACAAGCTTCGCCAGAACAGCGCCGCCGAAGCTGAGGATCTACGCAAGGCGATGCAGGAACTCCACGACAGCCACGTCGTCGAGGTGAAACGCATGCAGACCGCCCTGCAGGAGGCCCGAAGCAAGCGGAAAACGGAAGCGGAGCACTTCCGGGAGGCGCTGCACGAGAAGGACGTCCAGATCCGCGACCTACAAGACGAGTTTGTAAAATTTCGTCTCGATCAGGAGGCGGTGCAGAGCGAGCTGAGGGTGCGGAACGAGGGCCTCGACCGGGACGTCTCTGTTTTAAAAAACTCCGTCAGCCAAATGAAGACGGCGCACCGGGACCGCGTGACCGCCCTGGACAAGAAGGCCAGCGAGCTGGCCGAGCAGGCCCGGAGGCACAAGCAGGACGCGGAGCAGGCGCGCGCCGAGAGCCGGGACCTGCAGCAGCGGGCGCGCGAGGCCGAGCGGGCGCGCGCGCAGGCCGAGCAGGCCCTCGCCAAGCAGCGCCAGGGCGGCCAGGAGAGGGAGGGCCAGCTTAACGACCTGGTGCGGGAGCGCGACGAGCTGCTCGCGGACAGGGACGGGCTGCGGATGGACGTGGACCACCTCGCCAAGCAGAGGGACAACTGCCAGGTAACACCTCGAGTTCACCCAGTGTCACCCGGATTCACTTCCATTTCTGTTTTTACCCATCCCCCCTCCCTCCCCGCGGTCCCGTGTGCAGATCGTGGTGGAGGAGAAGGACCGCGAGATCCGGGCGCTGCGGGACAAGATCGAGCGGCTGGAGGCGCGGGCCGACGGCGCGACTGCCGACCTGCAGCAGGACCTGCGCGAGCGCCAGGAGGAGTCGGCACGGCTGCGCGTCGAGCTGGACACGGCGCTGGAGCAACGCGAGGCGCTGCTCGCCAAGGTGTCCAAGCTGTTCAAGGTGGTGCGGCGCTCCTTCGACAGGAGGACCTCGGAGAAGGCGGCCCTGGAGCTCGAGCTGCAGGAGACCCGCGCCCAGCTCGACGGCGCCGTGCAGAGCCACCAGGCTGAGCAGGACAAGGTGGGCCTACCCGTCAAACGACCGTAGATAATTTTATCCCAAATCATTTGTTGGGACGAAATTTTACCCCCAAAATTAGCAGTCAAGTTTTAACATTTACTCCACATTATGATCTTGTTGCACCCTATCCTTCTCGTTTAAAATCTTTACTTGATTACTTGATTTTCCCCCATAGCTGATGAAGATGATGCTGGGCAAGGAGAACGACATGAAACAGCTGCGCGAGAACTTGCACCAGTACGAGGACCACCTGCGCAGCACCAAGGAAGAGATGGACGCCACCAACTCGCTGCTCAAGCGCAACATCGTGGAGCTGGAGCGCGAGGCGCACCGCCGCGACGCGGATCTGAGGCGGCGGGACGCGGAGCTCGCGCGGCTGCAGGGGATCCAGGCGGACGTCGGCAAGCTTCAGCTGTCGGAGCAGCAGGCCCTGGAGCGCGCCAGCCAGCTGGAGAAAAGCCTGGAGGACAGCAAGCGGCGCGAGGGCGAGCTGCAACTGGAACTGGACGTGGGCAGGTCTGTGCTCAAGAAGAACACCGAGGAGTACCGGCTCAAGATGGAGAAGCTGCAGCAGAACGTGGAGCACATCCGGGCCGAACGAGACTCGGAGCTGACGGTGCTCAAGGACACCGTGGCGAGGCTCGAGACCGAGCTGTTGGACAGGGACCGCCAGATGGAGATCCTCAAGAGCGAGAACTCGAACCAGCTGCTGGAGCTGCAGCACGCGCTCAACGGTCGCCAGGACGAGACCGAACGGCTGACGGACGAGTCCGAGAGGCTGCACCGCGAGAACAAGGCCCTCCGGGACAAGGAGGCGGACCTGCGCCAGGCCATCGCGTACCTCGAGGACGGGGTGGCCGAAGAAGTGAGGGAGCGGGACGAGCGGATAGCGGCCCTGAACGAGGAGCTGCAGCGCATGGCCGAGGTCATGAAGGACGCCGTCCACCGTGACGAGCAAGAACACCTCCAGGTGGCCGAGGCCCTGCAGGAGGCGGCGCGCGCCAAGGAGGCTGAGCTGGCTGCGCTCAGGGATGCACAGCGACGGCAGGCCGCGGACGCGGTGGAGGCCGTCCGACGGAAGGACGAGCAGATCGCGGCCTTGGAGGAGGCCGTCGAGAACCTGAGGACCGGCCTCGACCTAGAGCTCCTGCGGCTTAAGGACCAACTAAGTCAGAGCGAGAACGAGCGGATGCAGCTCTCGACCCACATCTCCATGCTGGAGACGCAGCTCCAGGACCAGGTTTCGCTCATGTCCAAAGAGATTGCGGACAAGGATGCGGAGATCCGGGCGCTGGTCGAGGCCAAGACCAACGTCCAGCCCAGAATCGAAAAGGAGAACGCCGACCTTTCCGAAGAAAATGCGCAGCTGCTCGGCATCATGCAACGCATGAAGAAGGAGCGCGAAGCCGAGCGTGAGATGCGGGAGGCACTGCAGGCCGAGATGCACGAGGTCATCAAGACGACCAACGGCGCGCTGCGGGCCAAGGAGGATCGGCTGGAAACGCTCCGGGATGACGCCGCAGAGGCCGTCTCGCTGAGGCAGCGCCTAGAGGAGGCCGAGAGAGAGATGGGAACCCTGAGAGCGGCCGCGGCCGAGGCCGCGCATCTGCAGGAGAGGCTCGATACGCTGGAGACGGCGCTGTCCAGACAGCACAAGAAGGACCAGGATTTTCTCCGGGAGCAGCTCGAGAAGGCCCGCAGAGACGCGTACGAGGCCGAAAGAAAGGCCGCTGAGGCGACGGCCTGGGCCCGGGCGCAGTCCGAGGCCGCGGCTGGAAAGAGGAACACCGAGATCCTCAACCTTCCCGCCGAGGCCGTGAGGCAGGAGCTACGGTCCCTGAACCAGGAGGAGGGGGACGCCGGCACCATGGAGAGACAGCTCCGCTCGCGCCAGCTCGAGGTCGACAAGCTGAACAAGATGGTGGAGGCCCTGCGGGCGGACCTCGGCTTCCAGAAGCAGCTCTTGCTCACGTTCCACGAGGGCCGAGCCTACCTGGGCGCGCCCTCCGACCACGACAGCCTGACCAAGACGGCCAAGTTCATCAGGGACCCGCGGAACACGGCCGAACTCACCGCGCTCCCCCAGGACGGCGACCACCGTCAGGCGACACGCTCTCACCGCCGTCCGCAGTACGAGCTCAAGAGGGCGCTCTCCGAGGGCGACAACCTGGACTTGTTTAGCACGCCCTCCGACCTCACCCTCAGCTCCATAACCTCAGATTTATCGACGACAACGTCCAAGACGGCTGTGCCTGCCTACAGTGGTGACGTAATTGTATGATTGTTGTTTTTGTTGATTGTGAACGCGTCTCTGTCCTGTTCCACATGTCCATATCGTAGTTTGTGCCTTCTCTGTTTTGTACCGACCCCTGTAGTAAATAAACCCCTGTGACCTGGTGCGAGGACGTGACTTACTCTGGCTTGTGCCCTGTGAGGCGCGCGAGCAGGTCCACGAAGATGGCGGGGAACAGGTGGAAGAGGTAGGCGACGACGAGGCAGCGGTGGTAGCTGCTGCGCACCTTGGCGTCCGGGTACCAGGTCATGCCCGTGCAGGGCTTCTCGTGGCACTTCTGCACCGTGAGACCGACGTACTCGCGCCAGAGCAGCGGGTTGCTGTTGCCCGAGGTCATGTGGTACACCTGCACGTCGGAAACGTCCCTGTGCGATCACAGACATGATGAGTCACTGGTCATCAACATGTGCACTTTTAAAAAGAGGAGAGGGTTGTGGTTGTGATAGACTACTTACTCTGCCACGGCGGCACCCCAGCCCGCGGCGATGGTGAGGTTGGCGACGTGGTCGGCGGGCACCATATCGGCGACCTTGTCCGGATCGGCTAGTGCCACCCTGAACACGCCCTTGATGGCGCCGGCGATGAAGGCAAACGAGCCAGACTTGACGTTGTCCACCCACCCGGGGAAGGGGGCTGACCAGGTGCCCATCACTGTAACCAATTTAGTATTTTAATTTGTAAAGAAAGATAACATTGTGTGGGATGGGAACTCATACGGCCGGCGATATGTTTCACATCGCGAATCCACGGAAGGGAAGTCGGACTTCGTGCGCAGGATGGTGGGGAAGGTCAGCGCCAGGCGCGGGTGTGGGTGTGGGTACGGGTGCGGGTGCGGGCGCGAGCAGAGCGTGCGTGCTAACCGATGCAGTTGGATGCCGAATACCGTACGCGCCGGCGGAGGCTTTCGCAAGCGAAATACTGGAGGCAGAACTCGTCGAGAAACGATCAAACAGGGGTGACTCACCGATGGAGGGTCTGACGATGGCGACGCGGACGCGGCCCCGCTCCGCCAGCAGGACGTTCTCGGCCAGCTGCTTGGTGAACGAGTAGGTGTTGGGGTGGCCGCCGAGCAGGCTGGCCGTCATGTCCCGGAGCGCCTCCGGGTCTGTGTCGCGCACGATGCCGATGATGCTGTCCGGGTCGTGGCCCGACGGGTACACGCGCTCGCGCACCGTGTCCTGCAGCGTGCAGTTGCAGTAGGCCGTCGACACGTACACCATGGCCCTGAGCGCGCGCATCTCCTGGCACAGCTGCAGCACGCGGCGCGAGCCCAGGACGTTGATGTTGACGGCCGTGGCGAGCGCCGCGTTGAAGTTGATGGTGGCCGCGGCGTGGAAGACGACGCGCGCGTCCTGCAGCAGGTCGGCGCGGTCCTCCGCGGAAAGCCCGAGTCCCGGCAGTGAGACGTCGCCGGCCACGGGCTGCACGCGGTCCAGGGACTCGCGGCTGTGACCTGCGAACAGCTGATGACCAGCGTTAGCTCGTCGTTGACCCTCCTCCAGGCTGCTCAGGGTGCGCTCGAAGGCACGCCAGGTGCAGGACGCAAGTTACCGGTTTGTCGAGCAGCTGCCGGACGCGAGCGTGGATGTCCATGCCGCCCCTCGGCCGAACGAGGAGGTACACCCTCGCCAGGCCGGGGCATGACCGCAGTAGCTTCTCCACCAGGACGCCGCCGAGGAAGCCCGTGCCCCCGGTCACGAGCACGGCCGCGCCGTCCAGGAGCTCGCCGATGGTCGGCGTCCCCGACACCGACAACCTCCCGGCGCCGCGCGAGGCGCTCCCGGGCGGAGCCGGCGGTGCGATGGTAGACGACATCCTGGAGCGAGACCTGCCAAAGTTACACATAGGAGGGAAGGTAAAACCAGCGCAAGGTCGATGAACAATCAGTAATCAGTCGATACAATCCTATTCGAAGTTGTAGCGGGAAATTTAAAAATATCTTCGCGGAAAATTCAATATTTCGGACACGATAACTGCGCGGTGCTCAGCGGCTGGAGTGGCGTGAAAAGAAATATCCTGGATGTATTCATTCAGGTAGCGATGACCTAGCGATGTGCTTTCCGCAGTTGTACACAGCGTCGTGCCGCGTCCCGCGACACGCGACAGACTTTAGAGCGTATGTTCTTTCATGTTGGCCAAACCGCACAAATGCACCGATGAATGACCGTGATCGAGTGGGTAATTCCTGGTAGTCTTCGACCGTGTCTCTCGCGTCGTGTTCACGACTTCTCACCCCCCCCCCCCGACCCCTCCCCCTATTGCTCCTCCCACGCCTTCCTCCGCCAACACAGCAGCACCCGCGCGCGCGTCTATAAAGCCAGGACTTCCCCTCATCGCGCAGCAGATACAGCGAGTGCAGCTGCAAACATGGAGTCCCGGAGGTCGCTGCTGCTGGTCCTGGCCGTGGTCGCCGCCGTCCTGGTGCACGCGGCCCAGTCGCAGGAGCAGCAGGTCGGGCAGTGCCCCTGCGGCGACCCCAACCTCGCCTTCTGCCTGCCCAAGGGGGGCGTCCTCCTGCAGAGGCTGGCCGCCACCACCCCGCTGTGCGAGGCCCAGGACCAGCCGTGCGCCGAGGGGCTGATCCGCGTCTGCCTCAAGAACGCCCCCACCACCGCCACCGCCGCGCAGGCCTAAGCCGAGTCCACAACGACGGCGACCTCCACGGGCCTCTCTCCCGCGACGTGCGCCCTCCCCTGTGTCGACGCCGAGAAACTCGATAGCACCTATCATTTTTGAGGCAATAATGTTGATTCTTTCAACTCCAACCATTTCGTGTACTGGGGTGGTGGACGACAGCGTGCGCCAGAAGTGCATTCCCCAACAGGCACGCGGCACTTTCTCTGCACCCGGCCGAGCCAGCTGCAGCACACCTAGCATGGTGAGCTGCAGCTCAGCGGCGGCGGTATGGCAGTCGAGCGTTGGAATGAACAACAGGGAGTGGGACTGCAACAACTACTCCTGTTGGGGCCATGCCATGCCACGTTCACATTTCAATCATCGTTCGCCAAAATTTACGCCTCTTCTGGAACCGTCTTGTATTTGAGTAATGCCGCAGCAGATGTGATAACTTTGTGATATACGTATACAAATAAAATACGATAAGTTTTTCGGTTGATAACACGACAGATGTCCGTCTTTCTTCTTTCTCACACCACCACTTGTCACTCACTTATGTTCACCAACATCCCTGTCGGTCACATGGAGAGCACACACACTGCACCACCACCCGGCGGCATGGAGACTCACCTGAGACGTTCGCGTCCGCACGGACGGTCACTAACTGCGCTGCGCGGGGTGCGTCCAGCCCTCGGGCCGCGCTGCAACCTCGCCGACCGCCTCCGCGATCCTCTCGTCCGCCTCTCTCGCTCCGCAACGCCGGCCGCCTCGAGACAGAGGGAGACGACGGAAAGGGTGGTTCGGAACGGCCCCGTCACTGTCGCAAGCCGGTTCGCCCCGCCCCGCCCCGCCCCGCCCCCGGGGCCGGGCCACCTACGCACGCTACCCAAACTAATTTCACTTTCGTTTGTGTCCGGCACCGCACCCTCGTTGAGTAACACTAATGCAATGAAGTCACACTGCTGTCCGCGACGGTTACGTTCACCCCCCGCCGCGATGGTGGAGAAACGGGGCGTTCACAAAGCACAAGAATAAGAAGCAGCGCGCAAGGAATGTTCGGGGAAACCTTCACACGGCGGAATATAGGGGGCACCTTGGAGTGGAAGGGTAGTGACCCAAAGCGTGTAAGGTAGAGGTAACACGGAGTAACACCATGTAACACGAAGTGACACCATGTAACGGGAAATGACACCATGTAGAACGAAGTAGAACGGGAAATGACACCATGTAAAACGAAGTAACATCAAGTAACACCAAGCAGCACCAAGTAACACCATGCAAAACGATGCAACTCGTACAGGTCAGAGTCAGGTTGCCGCTGCCGTCATAGTGACGTCAAAACGTTCGCGCGCGGAGATTGGTGATCAGATGACATCACGAGTCGCCGGTACAGAAACCACCCCCCGCGGCGCACACAGCATAGTCCCGGGGCCCGGGGCGCTACCCCCCGCGGCCTCTGCCCTACCCCGCGCGGCCGGCCGCGCCCCGGCGCCGCGGCGCCGCCCAGTGCTGCCCCCTGGCCGGCGCCGCGCGGGGCGCCGCTGCTGGCGTCGCCGTCGAGCACAGATCGATAGCCTGCTGCTCGCAGAGAGCGGGAAGCGCGCCCGCCGGGCAGCGCGGCGGCGGCGCCCCGTTCGAAACGGCGACGGGGCTGGGCCGCCCCCGTGCCGCGTCTCAATCAGAACGGCCCGGCGGCGGGCGAATTCGGTTGTTGTCGCCGCCGTCTTTGGCGCCTGCCATGAAATAACCATCAAGATGCGGCAGCGATTACAACCCCCCGCGGGCCGCACGCACGCGCCGCGGCAACGGGACACGGCCGTTGAGCCGGACGCGCTGGGCGATGGCGACCACACCGTGGCGGCGGCCGGCTGCCCCGGGCGGGCAGCGCCGGGCGGGCAGCGCCGGGCGGGCAGCGCCGGGCTAGGCGGCCCCGGGGGCAGCGCGTGGCTCCGGACCCGTACGCCCCGCCGCCCGGGTAGGCAGCGCCGCCGTGCACGTGGACACCACGTGACAGACCAGCCGGCCGGGGCGGCAGGGCCGCGGGATTTATTTAATGAGGCATCGATCTCCCGACGGAGTTAATTTTTGAATGAGTGCACGGGAGGGGATGGCTGGCCTCCTCGCTGCCTCGCCTCGCCCCGCCCCGCCCCGCCCGGCCGCCACGCCCTCACCCCCCGGGCCCGGGGCCGCAAGGCTGCCACAGCCGCCCCCGCACAGGAGGCTGCGCCCGCGGGCCTCGCCTCCCCCGACCGGAGCCTCGACAGCTCTCCGAAGTCGGGCGGCTGGGAAATGCACTGGAAAGCGTCGACAGGGCCGGGAGAGGGCCGCCCGCGGGCGGTAGACGCGCCGTGACGAGGTCCGCGGTGTCCGGGACCAGCGGAAATGCAGCGTGAATTTCCCTCTTGGCAACCCTGTCTCGCACATGTGGGAAAATTGATCGGGAGTGGGCGGGTGGATCGCCCTGGGGCCGGGCGGGAGGCTACAGCGCGCCGGCCGCGACCTGACCCCGGCCGCCGAGCGCCGCCGCGGCCGCCGCGGGGGTGAGCTTGACGGGGTCGCGCTGTAGCGGCGTCCTGCGCAGCTCGCCACGGCCAAGACGGCCACCCCCCGCCCCTCCCCGAGCACCACCCCTCAGCGCACCCCCCGCACCACCGCTCCCCCGCGGCCCTAGGCTCGATGCGCTCCTGTTTCTGGTTGCTGCCAAACATGGCTGTCGGTGGGCCAGTGGGTTTTGGATGTTTCACGTTTCCTTTGATTTCCTCCGCGTTACGTCCGTTAAGTTGATAAAGTGATGCGTCCGCGTCCTCCGCCATCGCCCTCCTCTCCCGTCGCCGCTCGGACAGACTCGTAAGTAGCGTTCTTCCCCGTGCAGGCCCGTGAGGTCGTGTGCGCCCTCGGGGCGGAACGGTCCCAGCCCCGAGCCGTCTGCTCGCCCCGCGACCGACCCGTACCCGTTCAGCCGAGAGCGGCCCTCCCAACCCCCTCTGCCGGGGATTAAACCGTTTCTCGGGCGCGAGACCCGGTTTCGGGTACCGGCCGCCCACCGCGAGGTTCCCGCGACTTTGGTACCGGCCGATACGCGGCACGATCGAGCTCCGGCTCGAGCCAAATCGGGGGCGAGAGAGCTGGAAAATTTGTGAGTTCAACCCCCCGAGAGCCAGCTTGCTGTCTGCTGGACTTGTGACGCGGACGTTTGAGATTGTCCAGGCGTCCACCCCGACTTGCCGTTTCCCCGGCCGACGTCTGGATGCTGTCGGAAACAGTCCTTCGGCCGTTTATTCGGTTTCATTCAGGGTTTATGGCGCATTCGTCGGGAGGGTTGCCGTGTCCCCTAACCACAAAACTTGACGGGGGGCGTGCTAATGTTAACTTAAAAATTTGATCGTTTGTCGATTTTGCAGGTTGGTTCACGGGTCTCTTTGTTTATTTATCGCCAGCAGATGAATTTTGTGTCGGGGTTGCGCGAGTTTTCCGCTGAAGGGCTGTTTTCACGACCCATTGAAAGGGTTGATGTTCGGTCCATTTTAAGGTTAGGAACCTCCCTTCCGTAGCAGCTGAACTGGTGTATGCTAAGATACACCATTCGTGATTATTTTATTATTTGTGCATTTTTCTTAGATATCAGTATGTCATAATTAATATTTAAATGACTAATATAGTTAAATGCTAGTAATATTTTACACTGAATAGTTAGTTTTATATTTAGTTCCATTCATTTTTGCCCTGCGAATATGAAATAATTTATTAATTACATCATGCCCTCAAAGTGTGTATGCTCTGGTAGTAAATCAGCCAAAATTGCAAATTTAAGTCCTGTTGGATTGCAATATGGGTGTAGTTTAGCTCTCAATCTTGATCCAGTTTTATTTCTTTGGGGTGATTGAGAAATCATAGTTCGTCTGAATTAGCAGTAGTTTCGTGAGTGAAGTGTAAATGACATTAAACATATTTGCAAAGACGTATTGTGGTTGTATCATGTATAGTGCTGTTCTTTATAGTAGACTTAAATTTTAATAATGCTATGACGATTTTGTTTTTATTAAATTTGAATTTTACGCATGCTTTTTTTTGTTGTGATTTATTGTTTGCACTTTGTTTTTTATTTTGCTTTTTTTCCTTTTTTTGTTTTATTTAGTTGTTGCATCATGGACTTTGTGGACAAGTCCCGGGGTCCACCCCATTGCAAGAGGCTTCATTATCAGCCTTATGGGGGCCGTTGTGTGGATCACCCACCGTGACCTACTGTCACGCTATTGCCAAAATGTGATACGTCCTTGCCAGATGCCCCATCTCTATTAGACATGTGTTTAAGGCATAAGAGGTAATGTACCGCCAATTTCATTTCAATTAATGCCATCTCCGCATCAATTTGGGAAATCATTTTTCACTGTCCGAATGCTGTCCACTTGCCAGTTTTTTAATACTTCCTTGTTCGTCTATCTCTTTTACAACCTTTTGTATTTTATTTCTTCCTCATCTTTATTCATTTTAGTATGGTGTGGTGTGTGAGTGTATGTTGCATTGTTGCTTGTTTCTGCATGCGGTTTCTTTCTCAAAAAGAGATGTCAAGTCAACTCCAGTTTTCTTTTGTCTTCCCTGTACTCTTTTTTTTCTTTTTTCTTTTTTTTTTAATGTATACTTTAAAAAAAAAATTGTTTACATGATTGCGGTTTATCAAAGGCCAGTCCCTCATAATTCACAACATTAGTGTAGTGAGGGTCCAACTACCAGCCCGTCATCTCCCAACCCCTGAACGTGCCCCGCGCCCGGTGCGCAGGCAACCCAACGTGCTTCCCGCTCGCACGCGCGCCGGGACGCCGGGACCCTCGGCAGCCCAACGTGCATGCGCCGGCTGCGGTCGCTCCGGTGCTCCGTGCTGACCCCATGACACTTTCACCCCGGAGTAAAAAATATCATAAGACGCTTATGGACTCCCCATGATGGTCCTGATCCTTTTGGCATCCATAATATTTGTACCCCCCCCCCCGCTTCCCCCATGGAAACCACCCTTTATGTGGGAAAGAGAGGGAAATTGTCGTCCAAGCGGAATGTTCAGACTAAACGTTAAAAACAATATTTAAAAGTTTAAAATACGAATAGTGGAGTGTAGTATTTACGGCCTTTTCGTTATCAATCCCCTCTCGTTTCCGGCTAATGACGTGTTACTCCGGATCGCTTAGGCACGAGCCGTGGGCCGTGGTGGTACACGTGGCTTATCACAGGCCATCACACCACATTGCTACAGAGAAACAAACGTTGCGCCCATCGTACAAGAAACGAACATAAAAGCCTTGCGCTTTCTAGCTGCAAACGATTCTCCTAACTACTTCTTGCAGGTCCCGCCCAAGGGTCAAACTGCTGGCAGGGCAATCTAAACCCTTCTTCGTCAACGGCCCGAGGTGCACGCTTGCGACAATTTCTCAATTTCTCCTTTCTCCGCACGGCACAACCCTCCCCCCTCCCGCCTCACCACTTGTCCCTTCGATGCCCGCTAGAGACAGTTATGATCCTTCCACCTGGAGTCTTCGCACGCTGCCCCCCCCCCTCCTCCTTTCCCCCCCTGTCGGTGAGTTACAGATGGAAAGTTAATAGAGGGTTATTGAAGACAGTATTACGCGACACAACTGACAGGTTTTGGCCACATCTCCGACCTAAGTTTTTATTACCTTTTTCATTACCATTTGGCTTTCATCTTTCACCATTTCGTGCAAATATTTTTAGCTGCAAAGGCGCGTTTAGTGCAAAGTTCTAAATTATAATTACATTTTTCGTAAAGACCAACCAATCTACTTCCATATGATGCTTACTGACTAAACGATTTGAGCAAACTCGCATCAACATCATCGAGTTTGACATTTCCAATAAGTTTTGACGTTAGGCCGCGTGGTGGTGGTGGTGGGGGG
>NW_026267286.1:538130-541024 GCF_000697945.3 Frankliniella occidentalis | reverse complement strand
GGGAGAGAGTTTGGTGTGATTCAAGGATTCGAGGTGCGGTGGGTGACTCCTGCGGAGCTCCTGGAAATATCCCGAATCCTTTGGCGCGGCGGCACGCGGCTCCGTGTTGCCAGGCGGTCACAGGCCGGCCGGTAGGCACTTTCTTCTGAGCGCGCGCGCGAGAGCCGCCAGTGAAAGAACAGAAAGGGGAAAGAAGAGGAGGGGGGGGGGGTGAGTTTACCGAACTGTTCTCCGGGTGGTCATACGGGAGGAGGAGAGACTCGCGAGTGAGTGAGGCGGACCGGAAATACCGACCACGCAGTAGTCTGTGTGTGCAAAAGCTGCGGCAGAAACCGACAAAGTTCTGCGTAGTCTTCTGATCTCTCCTCCCAGTTGGCCCGCTGGAAGCCCCCCCACCTCACCCCCTTTCCCTCCTTTTACCTGCCCATGACGTCGCTGACAGGCGACGCGAGAGGCGCCCGCGCACGCGTGCACCTCCACGACGACGACCTTGCAGCCGATGTCGCGCGCCCCTCGGCCGCGTGCACCCCCACGACGTGTACCCGACAGAGTGACCCGCGCACGCGTGCACCTTCACGCGTCGACGGCCTTGTAGCCGCGATGTCGCGAACACCTCCCTGACGTATACTTGACGGTGTGCCCCGCGCACGCGAGCACCTCCACGTCGTCGTCGGCGTCCATGTCCGCCGCGGCCCCGCGCGGAGGCCGTGCTCGGCGTCGCCCCCCCCCCCTCCTCCCTCCGCGGCCGGGGCGCTGGCACCGAGCGGGACGTGGTCTTGAAGCTGCCCTGTCTAAGTCGCCGTCTGTTTTGTCGCTTTTTCAGATTCCGCTGATCGGGCGCCACACCTTACGCATCCACACACCCATTGCAGGTGAGTTTCCGACGGAAGCTATAAACGTTTTTCTTTTGTTTGTTTATTTCTTTTTCCCTTGAGGCGCCGCGACGATTTGCTTTGACGATCCGCCTCGCATTTGTTTGCTGTTTTGGTCGTGGTGTACGGAATGTAGGTCGTGGAGTTTTGCGTCTCGTTGGACCCGCGGCTGGGAGCGTCGTCCGCCCAGTGCGTCCGCCCCTAGCGCTTTGGGCTGCGACGGCGCGACGCTACGCGAGGCGAGACACGCGTGAGTCGCGCCCCGGTCAAGCGCCCCTCAGATGACGCGCCTACATTCTGTTGGCGGCGCGACGCACCGCGGGCCGTTGCGTTTCGGGGGGTCGACGTTCCTCGTCTCGTAGCAGCCCCCTCCACGGAAATAACTAAACCGGGATAACTAATTATTGAGCTGTGTCAGGCGCGTATTAAGGGGGGGTGCGGTGGGGGCGATCGCCCCCCCTGTGGGCCACTATATAGCCGCCTAAAGGTAGGCAATTTGACCTACAAAACCCCTGTATGTAGGCAACTTTCGATGCACCGCCCCCCATGTCCGCCCCCCCCTTAATACGCCACTGAGCTGTGTAGCTAACTAATTGGCTATCTCGTCCTTGGCTTTTAGTTTAGCTAAATAGCTAACCATTTTTGCCCGTGTTGTAGTCGTGTACACGGCCATATGACGTGTGCTTCTGAAGCAGCCGCAGCGTTACAGTCATACAAAACGCGCCAAAGTTTTTTATGATGGGAGTTTGCAAGAGCTTGTTTTCGCGGGATCCCCATTCTTACGGCGTCATGTATGTATATAATGTTAGGATTTCTCGGAGCCAGGTCAGAGAGCTGCGCTCCTCATGAAGAATGTTACCCTCGGGGATAACTTTCTTCCGAAGTCTTGTACCTACCTTCACCCAGGCAGCCAGGCGCACTATGGCAAGGACCACGCTGAAAAAGAAAAATCAGCAACTAAAAACGCACATTACTTTTTTTTGCTAAGCTTTCTTAAAGTAATTGCGCTAATTTTTTAAAATTATTTTTTAGAACATTATCCTTTATTGCCCCTTTTTTCCCATGATTGTCCGGATTGCTTGTGCTTGCTTGCGCTGCAGGTCGTACATCTCTCCTCCCGTCCTAGGTATAGGTCCCAATCGAATTGCCGCTGTGTGTGTGTGTGTGTGTGTGTGTGTGAGAGTGAGAGAGAGAGAGAGAGAAAGAGAGGGAGAGAGAGAGAGAGAGAGAGAGAGAGAGAGAGACAGACAGACAGACAGACAGACAGACAGACAGACAGACAGACAGACAGACAGACAGACAGAATGTGCGAGAGGGTCGCGCGGGCCGGAGGGGGTGGCCGGGGAGAAGGGACCCAAAGCCGGGGACGCCGCCCTCCCAAAAGTGACGACATGATTGGGCGAGGGCGGCGAGACTGATCCGCTGGCGGGGCCAGGGCGGCGGTAAACCTCCCCCCGCGTGGTGCACCAAACTGGGTTGGGAGCAGCAGTAACAAAAGAAGTTGACGCGTCACGTTAAGCTGTAAATTGAACTAAACGTAACCCGTTACGTTAAACGTCAAGCGTTGAGGGGGGGGGGGATCACAGTGCGTGGAAACATTGTCAAAGCCATGTCATTTCCTAGAGTTACCAGAATGCTAAGAATGGCGCTGTCATCAATATCAGACTAGGCTGGTAACTCTCTCATTTTCATGGAATCAAATAAATTAACAAACGCCGGTAATTTGGAGGCCCTCGAAATTTGTTTGAATGCCCACGACATTATGGGGTCCCCTCGTGAGGGAGACTCCCAAGTCGAAAGTCCTCGACTTGACAGTCATTCGGGGTCCGTTTCCTAAAGTATACACCAGTTGCCTGGGGAGGTAATGAGTTCGACGGGAGGGGTCTGTTTGTCCAGGGCGACCCGGGGCCGACCGGAGGGCAGCGCGCAGGGCCAAGGCCGCGTCTAGGCGGGCCCGGCCGGGGCCGGGCGGGCTGCCTTTTGGGCCGGTAGGGCCTAAGGGTCTGGGGCCCGGCGTCGCCG
>NW_026267286.1:535038-538080 GCF_000697945.3 Frankliniella occidentalis | reverse complement strand
CGCGCCCCGCCCCGCCGTGCCCCGCCGCGCCCCGCCGCGCCCGCTCTCGCCTCTCGGCGTCGGCCTCGCGTCGCCCCGCCGCCGTCGACTCACTCAGTTCAGTCGTGTCCGTTCAAAGCGCAGCACTCGCCCCGTTCCGAGCGCGTCTATGTGTGCGTGTGTGTGTGTCTGTGCCCGCGTGTGAGTGTGTGTGTGTGTGTGAGTGTTCCAGCTCCCTAAGGATTACGCTTGATTTGCAACCCTTCCAGCCGCAGGTAACGTCTGCCGTTCAAGCCCTAGCTGCTCGTTGGAAAGAGTAACCGGTTCCTATAGCGCCGCCCCCGTGGCCTGCGACACGTACTTCTCGCTCTCCGAGCGCGTCTTGAGCGAGGCCTAGGCCGCCCTGGTCCCGGCGGCAGCGCTGGCAACAGGTCATCTCATTGTGACTCCGGCTCAGTTCATCAACGCTAATCCCGGGCTTTCCCCCTCCCACCCCCTACCCATCGCCGCACCGGTCTGGCTTACCCGACACCTGCCCCTTTAACTAGACTTACACTGCTTATCTGGCCTGACTTACTCGGTCCGACTTACCCCGTCCGTTTTTCTCGGCCTGACTTACCCGATCCGTTTTACTCAGCTCGACTTTACCCTGCTCGCTTTACTCAGCCCGACTTACCCTCATGCTGTTTCGTTGTACTCGGCCCGATTTACCCTGTCCGTTTGAGTCGGCCTTACTTACAAGGGAACCTTTTCAGGTGTAAATCTCCGATTTCGTTGAAACTCGGAAAATTTACAGGTTATTGTACTAGAAGTCGGATGGCACTTGAAATTTTTCCTGAACCTCACAGGTACTAGGGGTTTACTTAAGCCTTACACTACTTTTTGTCACAAATATCCCTCTACCGCCTTAACGGTACAAAATAGAGCAAAACGGACAAAATTTTGGCCCAAAGGGCGCTACTTTGATGAGTTACCCCTTAGAACACTGCCTTACATTTTACAAAAAATATCATAAAAACCATGCATAAAAACCGTACTCCTACCCCTATATAGGGGAAAATTAAATGTGAGGTTCAGGAAAAATTTCAAGCGCCATCCGATTTCTACATAAATAACCTTCAAATTTTCCAAATTTCAACGAAATCGGAGATTTACACCTGAAAAGGTTCCCTTGTTAGCCTGTCTGCCTTACCCGGCCCACCCGTTTGCCAGGGCCTAACTCATACCCATCATATCAATGGCAATAATCCCCCCCCCCAACTAGAGCGATAAGGAACACTACTTTGCCGACGACTTATCCCCTGGACTTCCCTTCGAGATATCGAGCTTCGCGCCGCGCCCTGTGCGCCTTGTCTGTGTTCGACTTCGTCTATGTGTGTGTGTGAGAGCATTTCCCCCAACGGGGCAGGTCTCTGTCCCATCGTGGTGTTCATGCGCTTTCTCTCTCTCGCGCAAACCTCGCGTGTCCAGTTTAAAGAGAGAGAGAAAAATTGTTCGTTTTAATGGCGTGATCTTATTTACGCAGTACCTTCTTGCAGGCACTGTACTGTGCGAATAAGTGATGATACATAGTCGGTGCGGTCAATGTACTTTTGCATGTGACCTGCATCCTCATTACCGCCGTGCCTTACCTCTCACCTTCCTGACCTGACTGTACACTCATACATATAAGCGCGGGTGCGGCCAGCGGGCATAGTATGTGCACCGCCGTCCCAGCCTGAGGATGTACCACCACAAAACACTCCCGCGATCGTGTGTGAGTAGCAAAGTGTTGTGTACTGTGCAACCCCTCCTACGACTTTAAGTTCAATCGCCCGCGACTCTGAGGAGACTACGCCTCCAGAAGCAAAGAGATAGTAACAGATCACAATGGGCTGAGATTTTTTTTTAAAGTTGTGCAGGGGTAAAGTGTGCAGGGTGTAAAAAGGGTAGCTTCCGGTAGCCCCCCTCTTCACACACTCACACACACACACACACACGCATCACTCACTCGCACTTACTCGGGAAGCACAGGTGTCTGACTCACTGTTGTGGGAGAGAGTGACCATTCGGCGGCGGCGGCGCGCGTTACGGCGAAAGAGAGAGGGAAACAAAAAGATGGTTCGTTAAAAACAAAACAAAAACCGAGACGCAGTGGGAAACGGGTTTCGCGAACGAATGTGGGTTACTGTGGCGGCGCCCACCCAGGACCACGTGCGTCTCGGATGAGGGGGAGTCGAGGTGATCTTGCGGACCGACCGAAAATGTTTGGTCCAAACTACGTCTAACGGGCGACAGCTGTCGCGAAGTTGTCGAAGCACCTGTCCGATCCTCCTCACAGACAGATGAGGCCCAGTCCCGAGCGCTCCAAAATTCATATAAGCAGCTGTTGCGCGCCCGCGGTCACCTGTTCGTCAGCGCCACTCCGGTAGTCAAATTTTCATTCCAAACCTCACCCAAAGTTTTCCACACACAGAGTGCTCTCTGCTCCTAACAGAAGTCCACAGTAGTGGCAGTCACGGGGCGCTCCGTGACGCTGCAAGTCGAGTGCGTCGTTGGGGCGCGGCAGGGGTTCAGCGACCTGACCCACTTGGTCCTCCGTGAAGGTGCACCTCATCATCACCACCGCCGCCGTAACTGGGCGGCAGCAGCAGCGGCAGACAATGACGGCGGGTTTGATGATAATCGTGTGATCATCACCCGGCTGCCGGACTCTGCGCCGCTCACGCCCCCCGTGCCTTTCTCCGGCCGGGCGCATTCCTGGGCTCGGAATCAATGTCAAGGCCCCCGCACGTCTCCCCCCCCCACCCCCCTCCTCCTGACCGGGGATACATATACACACCAGGGAAAGTATGTGGGCGCGGGCCAGGCGGCCGCTTCCCCCCCCCTACCCTCTGCAGCCACCCGTCCAGAAACACGCACTGGCTGACGGGGAGGTGACGGACGGGGCCGCGTCCTCCAGCGGCAGCCCACGCCGGCGCCCCCACCCCCTCCCCCGGAAGGAATGGGGCCCCTGCCAGGGCGCCTCCACCCGTGCCAACATCATTGACCCCCTTCGGGGGGCGGGGGCCGCCCCCGGGCCCC
>NW_026267286.1:533619-534553 GCF_000697945.3 Frankliniella occidentalis | reverse complement strand
GTTAGGGGGGGGGGGTGCTGGAGCAAGGAGCCTGCAGCCCCGCCCCTGGCCACGGCGAGTGCGACCTTGCGTCCAACCCGACGACGGCCACTGTGAAGGTGTAAGGCGTGTAAAGTGTGTGATACTCTGCTACTCACCAAAGGTCATACGCTTGGCTAGGTGTGTGACGCTGTTGCACACTAAAGTGTGTGACGCCGCACGGCCGCACGCACGGTAGTGAGACTCGGTTATCGCTGGTATCTTCGCGCGCGCGCGCGCGCGCGCGTGTGTGTGTGTGTGTTTGTGCGTGGAAGGGCAAAGGGTGGGGACAGCAGGGTCGCGGTGCCGCCCCTCCTGTCCCTGTCCCTGGTGACGATAGCGACCGTGGCGGCGGCGCTCATCGCGGCCTCGACGTCGCCGTTGACCCCGCCCTGCTCTTTTCTCGCCCGCGCGCCGTGATGGCCCCCTCGCCCTGACCGTCCCCGCGCACGCCCCGCGCACGCCCCGCGCACACCCCACGCACGCCCCGCGCACGCCCCGCGCACGCCTCGCGCACTCCTCGCGCACTCCCCGCGCACACCCCACGCACGCCCCGCGTTGCGTGCGGAAGTAGAATTGGCACGGTGGTACGCTACGCCTGCGCCGCGCCGGAGTTGGGGGTCGACCGACAGCCGACTTTGACTCGGGCGGGAGAACCAGGCAACTAGGAAAAAACAAAACAAAACAAAACAAAAAACAACAGAAAAATCAAAACAAAAAGCTGCCCGCGCAGCGTTACGTATATTTATATTAATTTCAGTTTCGTTTCCATAATAACAATGTGGAGTTGTTTTTCCTCCCTTCTCTTTTTGTTTTTCGGGTCGGGGGTAATTACACGGGGGCTGTTCTCACCTCAACCCTTCTCCATTAGGCGCCCGGGGGCGTTGCAGCGGCGCGGCGCGGGAAGGGGTAAAGT
>NW_026267286.1:528055-530486 GCF_000697945.3 Frankliniella occidentalis | reverse complement strand
CTCCCACCCACCTTCCTTCCTCCCTCCCTCCTTCCTCCCTTCAGCATTGCCCCCTGTGACGCCCACGGGCTGCACCTCGGCCTCCATGGCTATGCACCGGCTGGCCGCGGGGTGTGGGTCCGGCAAACCACGACCCTCGTTCTGGTGACATGCTTTGGGGTCAAGGTTAGGCCCAAATTCAAGGTCATGGCTGAAGCTAAGGCCAGGCTGGGCAGCCTTGCTTGCGCATACCAGCGCCCTTTTCTACAACTTTTTCTCAGATTAAATTTTCGTGTTTATTACTCAAATGTGTCAATTCTAACGCATGATTGCCCTCTGTCTGTTGCAGACTGGAAAGATCTGGGGTCGAGCCATCTTACGTGCCAGCATTGAGAGGAATACCAACAGCCAAGACACAGCCATCATGTTTCCATCAACCCCGTCTCCAAAGCTGAAAGCACCAAACTGTCTTTGAATTTTATTTGGGCATTTAAAAATACAACAAACAAGTAAAACTTAAAATCAGGGGTCTGCCACAAAATAAGTTATGTTTTAAGTAATGAAACTGTAGAATTTATTTGAGAGACGTGAGACCTTTGTTTTGAACTATTTTAAAGAATTATAGTTAAACCTAGTCAAATTTATAAAATTGTTTGTAGTCTTGTTATTTGAATAATGGAATCTCTAGTGAGAATTTCAATCAAACTCATCAATTTTGCTTTGTGATAGCAAGAGGCATTCTAAGGATCAAAGTAGAACTTATATTTGTTATATTTTCTACTTTTTGTCTTTTTCAAATCCATTTGAGAGTAAAAAGAGTGGTCTTAAAAGGTAGACAAAATGGCAGCTACTGCAACAGTCAACCCTGTGGACTATGTCCCTGTTAGTAATTTTTATCATGACCGCTCAGTATTTGTCACTGGTGGTACTGGTTTCATGGGGAAGGTGCTTGTTGAAAAGTTGTTAAGATCATGCCCTGGAATCAAGAACATCTACCTCCTCATGCGGCCAAAGAGAGGTCAAGATATCAGTGCACGACTCACAGAGCTCCTTAATGCCCCTGTAAGACTTCATGCTCACATTTTCATTTTATTATTTTGATTTTTGATTGTTTTCTAATAATATTGATGACATTTTTTTCAGCTCTTTGACAAACTCAGGAAAGAAAGACCACACGAATTGAACAAAATTATTCCAATTCTTGGGGATGTAACAGAACCAGAGCTTGGCATTAGTCAATCAGATCAAAACCTTCTCATCCGCACAGTGTCAGTTGTGTTTCACTCAGCAGCAACAGTAAAGTTTGATGAAGCCTTAAAACTATCAGTCACAATTAACATGCTGGGAACCAAGAGACTCGTTGAACTATGTCACAGAATGCTAGGATTAGAGGTAAGACTTGCAGCTAATTATATACTTTTAAGTTAAATTCTAATGCTATGAGGATTACAGTCTATCACAAAGGGTGTGAAGACATACTAATTCCAGTGTGTGTAAATTTTTCAGGCTCTCATTCATGTTTCTACGGCATATTGCAACTGTGACCGAGAAGAAGTTGCAGAAGTCATCTACCCTCCACCATATGATCCTGAGAAAATAATACAGAGTATGGAATGGATGGATGACGACCTCATTGAAGCAATCACACCACGGCTGATAGGAAAGCGGCCAAATACTTACACGTTCACAAAGGCCTTGGCTGAAACAATGCTGCTTAAAGAAAGTGGAAATCTTCCAGTAGCTATTGTTAGGCCTTCTATAGGTATGTCATACTTTTATAAAACAGTACTTTCTTACTATTTTACTGTACTTCAGGATCTTCTAAAGTTAAATTTTAAAACTGGAATGTGTTTATGAATTTTTCTTGTTTCTTCAGTACTGTCATCATTTCGAGAACCAGTGGCTGGATGGGTAGATAATTGGAACGGGCCAACTGGAATAATTGCAGCTGCAGGAAAAGGTTTCTTCCGTACAATGATGTGTCATGAAGGCAAAGTAGCAGATCTTGTTCCTGTCGACATGGTCATCAATCTTATGATTGCTGCTGCGTGGAGGACAGCCACTAACAGGTAATGCATATCAATCTAATTTCTGTATAGTTTGAAGTAGCCTTTCCCTAAATATACAGTAAACGGATTCTAATTTGTATTTTTATTGTTTTGAAGGCCTGATGGTATTGCAGTATATAATTGTGCAACTGGGATGCAAAATCCTATCACATGGAAAGAGTTTGTAGATAACTCTTTTGTTTTTATGCGCAAACATCCTCTGGGTGATCTAATATGGTACCCAGATGGGCAAATTCACACAAACTGGATGTATAACAAAGTGTGTGTAATGGCGCTACACGTTCTACCGGCCTACATTCTTGACGGACTCAGCATGTTGTTAGGAAAGAAAAGAATGTAAGTTTAACACTGTTTGATTAGTTGATACCAATGTTTTTATAATT
>NW_026267286.1:526477-528005 GCF_000697945.3 Frankliniella occidentalis | reverse complement strand
TACTCCTCCCCCTCTTACCCCCGCTTTGCGTTCCACCCCCCGCCCTCTTCGCCGCAATCTCTTTCTTCTTGTCGTCGCAGCCAATAATTCCACAACAGTGTACTTTTACTCCGCCTTAAAACTCGTCCCGCACCGTGATGTAGTTTGTGCGGCCGTGTTTCTTTTCTTCTATATATCCTTTTCTTCTCCGCACCATATGTTAGATACGTTCATTTTCGCAAAAGTATTTAAATGTCGAGGGGGCGGGGTCCTATCTCGTTCTCTGTCCAAAAATAGGCATAAAAATATTTTTTTCAGATTTTTTGGACACAAGTAAAAGGTCGCGCCGGCCCGTCAAAGTTAACATGCAAGTCTTATGGGACAAACGGCTAAAAAGTGTTTTTCGCCTTTTTCTCTGTCAATTTCAATTATTTTTGAATTCTGTTTGGAGAAATGGAATCTACGCGTAAAAACACGCCCGGTGATGTGCCGCTCGGAGTTGTTGCACCCAAAACAAAAATATTTTTTTTCTAAAATAAAGGAAATTTTAGCCTTTTTAGACTCTTTCGGCGTAGCACAGCACGAAAATTATTGGGACGAATATGCCGTACTGTATGTCACCGGACGTGTTTTTACGCGTAGATTCCATTTCTCCAAACAGAATTCAAAAATAATTGAAACTGAAAGAGAAAAAGGCGAAAAACACTTTTTAGCCGTTTGTCCCATAAGACTTGCATGTTAACTTTGACGGGCCGGCGCGACCTTTTACTTGTGTCCAAAAAATCTGAAAAATATATTTTTATGCCTATTTTTGGACAGAGAACGAGATAGGACCCCGCCCCCTCGACATTTAAATACTTTTGCGAAAGTGAACGTATCTAACCATATGTATCTCTCCCTTCCCCGTCCCCTTTTTTTTATGGCGGTGTAGCGACATACCGCAGCGTATACCCCCGATGGGGCGCCGGGGGCGGAAAGAGGGGGGGGTCTCATGCACGCAAGCCCGCCACCCTCGGCACCCGAGGGGCCCGCACGGCCCGCCACGCGCTGCTCCGGCCACGCCTCGCCTACACTCCGGCAATCATTAGACTGCCCTGCCCTACTCTAGCTCCTCTGCGGCGCCCGCCCCGACGGGGATATCGCGATGCGTAGCTAGCTCATCGGTGCGCTGCTCTCGCTGGATGATTAGCGAATGTGGCCGACCTGGTGATATGATTTTCGAGCCTCGCAGCCGATGGAGTGGAGTACCAGGGGCGGATCTGGCTCGCAGTTCAAGGGGGGGCAAAACTTGCGGGTTGCCTACTTCCAGGGGCACTTTTATGTGACAAAAAAAACTTATTTCCCTAATTTTTATGATTTAAGGTCTGAAAATATTTTTGGGCGCACAGTAAATTGTCCCTTTTGATATTTATTTTTAAAAGTTCAAGTACCGTCGTGTCTGCTAGAAGTTACAGAGCAGCGGGAGAGGGACTTGCGAGCGAAGCGAGCGAAAATTTTTGTATTTGTGCTTCTTTGGGTGGCAAATTTGAACGCTCAAGTTTCGTATGAA
>NW_026267286.1:519727-521326 GCF_000697945.3 Frankliniella occidentalis | reverse complement strand
AAAATTATAAACAATTGTTCTTTTTTCTGTGTTAATAGAATGGTCAGAGTACAAGCAAAATTGGAGAAAGCTGCCAAATGTCTGGAATATTTCTCAACACAACAGTGGCGCTTCTCAGATGAAAATGTTCGCCACTTAAATTCTATGCTCAGCATTGAAGATCGTAACACATTTATGTTTGATGTTCGTCAAATTAATTGGACACAATATCTCGAAAGCTATGTGCTTGGCATCCGGCAGTTCATCTTCAAAGAGCATCCCAGCTCAATACCCAAAACTCGAAAGCAGTTGACAAGGTCAGTTTAGCTAGCTTGTCATATCCTTTCTGCTACCCTTTGTGACATCCTGCCCAGTTGTTAAAACTTCTTAATGTAAAATTTCAGATTGCTGTGGCTTCATCGGTTTTCAAGAGTTTTGGGAATTATTCTGATGTGGAGGGCCCTAATGTTGCGTTCAACTGCTGCCCGACGACTGTGGTGCATTCTCCTCGACATTATGGTCCGTATGGCAAGAATGATACCATATGTTTGACATGTTTTGGACATCAACCACAGAGTACATCAAGACGTACTGGCACTTGTCAAATGGGAAAAGACATTTACTATGCAGTACAAGTGCTCATTATTGTTATGAGGCATGGACCTAGGCAATTTGATAGAAGTGATCACATTAGGAATGCGTTTCTGTTTTGAGCCATGTGCTCAGTGCTCAGAACTTGTTCAGTGCTGTTTTTAGTTCATGTAGTGCTGTACAAAACTGTTCAGTACTGCATACCTCAAAGCCCTGTGAACATCTACGTGGCTCATGTGCAATTGTGTCCAAAGGCTTGTATGTCGGGCAGATAGCTTTGTTTGAAAATTTTCTCGTTGTTTATTTATTGATAAATGAGCTTTTTTGAGTATTTTGTCTGAAAAATACTGTGTGCTTTCCGAGCATCACTTTTGTTACTACACATGCTGTGTTTTAGTCTATATCTCTGCTGTTGTGAACGGAGTAAAGTAGGGGCAATATTTTAGTAGCTTCAATATATGAAGTGTGCCAACCGTCCCCCTCATTACCATTTCATCACTCAAGCGTACTGCTGCGGGTCACTTTGGTGATGATTCTGGCTTACTGGCTGAGAGCTTAACATATGAATGCCTACTTGTTTTCTTCTCTGAAGCCTCAGCCTGACAGCTATGTTGCCCATTGACTGCCCATGTTGTTGTTTTGATGGAGAACATCACTCTCATTGTACTTGCGTGATATTGTTTTCAAAATATTACCTTAGTGCAAGTGTTCTGAGTAAATGGCGGCATTGTTGGGGACTTGTTTTTACTCTGCTGTTGGTGGTCACAATTGTGTCACATGCTCACATTTTTGTGTCTACGTTCCTGGTAATGAGAAAATGACGAGTGCCTGTATGTGTTTGTTATGTGCATCCAAAATATTTGTGTACATGTGTGTGAAAATTTGTGTAATCATCAATTTTGCTAGTCCCCATCGCAGCTCAAATTCAGTGCAAGACTAAACAAAAAGATTTTGAAAAATTAATGGGAATAATTTTTATTTGGGAAATTTTAAGTTGGATTGATTTGAAAAGAAATCACGCTGGAAAAC
>NW_026267286.1:508054-512117 GCF_000697945.3 Frankliniella occidentalis | reverse complement strand
CCCCGCCCCGCCCCGTCTCTCCGGTGTCTTCCCCGTGGCCGCTGCCGTGCCGGGGCCCTGATTTACCGCCCGTGCTGCTGGTGGTACAGTACAGTACACTGCCGGGAGCGGCAATGATCATCATCGCCGCCATTACACTCTCTGGGGCAAGAACAAATAATGACGGTATCTTCGTTACGGAATGAGGTAGTGGTGTGCCTTACCGTCCGGCCCCGGGGCCCCGCCAGGCTGGCGCGCGGCCAAGGCGCCCGAGTGTGTGCGGTGGCGTGTGCGCGCCGATTATGCAGAGCATCCCCGAGGAGGAGCCCCGGACGAGGCCTGTTGTGTGTTGCAGCAGAGCAAGGCCATCTGCGTCTCTGTTCCTGCCTTTAAGCGGATAGCCCCTTCTCTTGCTTTCGATGCTTTCAAAAAATAACAACTAGAGGAGAAGGAGCATTGTGCCTTCTGTCTTAGGGTCTGATCTGAAATCCCTCCGAAAATCCGGCGGAGAGCTTGGTGTTTTGTTTCTTCTTGTGAACAAGTCTGCTCCCGCCCCCTGTGTCACCAGTCTCTCTCTCTCTCTTGCCCTCTATCCGAGCTGTGGACCGATACCCGATGGTCCCGCCGGCTGCTGGAGCAGCACACCCGCTCTCATGCGCGCTCCAGCCGGCTCAGCTCCAGTATGAGCAAAGTCCCGGCCGACGCGGCGGCGGGGGCATGGGGGCGGGGGTGGCCGCTGCAATGCTCGAATCCAAATCGTGTGCCCAGGCAAATCAACTTCTGAAACACGGGACGCGCCAACTCCCATCGAAACACCCTGGAACCTCCAGACCCCCCCCCCTCCCTCCCGCACCTTACCCCGTTGTGTCTGTGCGCGAGGGTTATGGAACAGCTGATCCCTGCAGCAGCTGCTGCGGTTCGGCTTTTGCAGCTGATCCCTGCTGCAGCTGCTGCAGCTGGCCTTTGCAGCTGAACCCTGCTGCAGCTGCTGCAGTTCGGCTTTGCAGCTGAACCCTGCTGCAGCTGCTGCTGTTCGGCTTTGCACCGCCCGGATGCGATCGGTTCGCAGCGTTCCGCAACAAACTGCGTATTCCCAACGCCCACTAGTTGCAAACAGTATTGGCGCCGTTCGTTGCAGCGCGCGCTGTGATCGGTGACCTCGCACAAACTATATACACAACACAACAGTTCGACTGTACTCCCCTTCTGACGGGGTGGGTGTCTGGCTGGGGTTAGCTGCAAACACTATCAAAAGTTGCGGCAGGAGGGATTGCGGTTACGCGTTTAATTTTATTTGTTACTGTGCATCCGTGAGTGGTCGAGCAATGGTCAACCCTCCCAACCTCAACCTTCTCGCACGCACGCTCTCTCTCTCTGCCTTCCCCCCTTTCTCCCTTCCCCTCTAGCTCTCCCTTCTTCTCTCGCTCTCTCACTCTTACCCGCTCTCTCACTCTTACCCGCTCCTTCTCGCTCTCGGTTTCCAACACGGTTGGTGACATCCCGCCTCCTGGCCGCGGTTTCGGTTACGACGGCTTCAAGTCCTTGGAGAAGGGGGCGGGGGAGGAAGGACAGAGAAAGAAATGAGAGAGAGAAAGGAGAGAGAGAGAGAAAGGAGAGAGAGAGAGAAAGGAGAGAGAGAGAGAAAGGAGAGAGAGAGAGAAAGGAGAGAGAGAGAAAGGAGAGAAAAGGGAGAGAGTGAGAGAGAAAGGAGAGAGGGAGAGGGAGGGAAAGGGGCTATAGATATTAGCTAGATGGGGTGAGGAAGACGGATGGCGAGCCCCTCTGATTCCATCTCTCCAATATATTCTCTCTAATTGCCGCTCTCTCATCGCTGGACGCCGATTAATAATAATATTAATATCGCTCGGGCCGGCCTCGGCTTTAGGTTCGGCCGCCTGGAGAGCCCTCGAGAGTCCGTCCCTTTGTCCTCCATAGCGATGCGCGATTCTCCGGCTGAGACGCCTGGTGGGTAGGCCGGCCGCTGGCCGTGGGTGCGCGCACCCACCCGTTGTTGCCTACCTCACAGGCGGCCCGTACACTAAACATTCTTCCTTTACATACAGGGTGGGTGATCCGCGCCGTGGTTTTTTTTCTGCTTATGCTGTACCGCATTCATGCGTGCGGACGGGTTGCATACTCGCACGGGGCCGTAAGGCGCCATGGCGAGCGACGATAGGCAAGCCCGCCCGCACGCATGAATCCGGTACAGCATAAGCAGAAAAAAACCACGGCGCGAATCACCCACCCTGTAGATATCATTAAGAACGTGTTAAAATTATCTTAACAGAAAGTAGGATCTTCCGTGAAAACATACACAAAAATCACAAGTTTTCTCTCTAAGAACAAAGCATTTTTTTAACCCAAATTTTTGCATGCCAAACTTTAGCTTATACTGTTCTGTGACGGAAGCTACTTCAACTGCTGCTTTCTGTTCTCCTCCGCGAGACACGCAGACTGTTGGCCGGCAGAGTGATCGCAGCGACTCTGTCCCTGTCCCACCCGTCGCGGGCGTGCCCGTGCCGGCGCTGCGTCCCTCTCCGTCTGGCAGCTTTTGTAAGGAGAGGGAGAGTGACTCGGAGAGTGAGGGGAGGGTGACTATTACGTCTCGAGGTCGCTGACTCTGAGTGTCGCGTAACTCCAATCAGTACGCCGAGGTGGTGCGACTAATGACCCTATGGCAACCTCCCCCCCCCCGCCCCTTTAAAAAAAATTCTCCTTTGCTTTCTGACCTCTCCTCTTTGTTAAACTTCCTTTCGCGTAACGCTGCTGCGTGCGCTTTCACTACCAAAAACTGCAAAAGGGGAATTAAAGCGTTACATTCCTCCCCTCCTCTTCTGTTTTGTTCTTTTTTTTCTTCTTGGCACTTGAGAAATAAATATTTAGAGGGTCGGGCAGCCAAGCCGCCAAAGAAAAACATTCGAGTGGGAGGGAGTGAACGAACTCGGGTCGCGGGTCTCTTTTAATTAAGTCACCTGGCGCTTGGGGCAGTACCGGGGCTCATGACTCCCCCCCCCCTCTCGATAGTATTGCTCCGTTGTTTTTATTACATCTACGTGGAGGTTATAAATAGAGTCTCGCGCGCACTCTCCCTTTCTCCACCCCCCCCCCTTTCCGGAACATTTTGGAAAGAACACGTCCATCGCTTCGGGTGTTGGGGAATGCGCTCCGCGGGACTGCAGCACACTCTGCAGGAACCCTTTTCAGGAACCCTTTACAGATGCCATTTGCAGATGCCATTTGCAGATGCCCTTTGCAGATGCCCTTTGCAGATGCCCTTTGCAGATGCCCTTTGCAGATGCCCTTTGCAGGAACCCCTATGCAAGAACCCCTATGCAAGAACCCCTATGCAAGACCCCTCTGCAAGACCCCTCTCCAAGCCCCCTCTGCAGAACGCTCTCCAGTACAGCTCGTCCCATCGCGACATGCTCCGGCATTCATTATCGGGCTGGAGCCGCCGCCTACAGCCCGAGCCTGATAGTGGGAGTGATGTGGATATTATTAGCGCCAGCTAAATTTAGTTCGACTCCTGACGACGGTGACAAGAGTCGCAACGCCCCGGGTCTATATCGGGCGCACCCATTAAAGTGAGTCGCTCCCCTCACTCAATTTCTCTCTATCCCCCCCCCTCCCTCCCTCCCTTTCTCACCCTTGCCCTCGCCGTGATAGACCCGCTGCACGAGGTCCGCGTGTCCAGTCCCCTCCGACTACCCCGGGGCGAGGAGGGCGCCTAGATTCGGCGGAGAGTAGCCCGAAAGGAGCCTGGGGGGAGGGCAGGGGGTAAGAGAGGCCACGGAATTCCGTACCCCCAAGGCGGAAATGCCTACATGCTTTTTGCCTAAACCGTGCTGAGCTCACTCCGACCCCATCTCTCTCTCCAGACCCTTTAAGCATTCCTCTCTCTCTCTCTTAACCCTCCCCGCTCTCTTCTCCGGGGCCTCGGCCTTGTCCACCAGAGCCAATCCTGGACCGGCGGGGTCGTGCAGGCGGGCTTGTTTGCATGGACGTCCGCGTTGCCAGCGCCAGCAGGAGCGCGGGCACCCTCGCCCCCCATCTTCTGCACGTGCCTTCCTCTCCCCCCCCCCCA
>NW_026267286.1:504366-508004 GCF_000697945.3 Frankliniella occidentalis | reverse complement strand
CGCTGGAAAACCAAGCATTCGAGCTTTGTTTTTCAACTGAACTGTCATTTTACATAATAAATAAATCTAACACAATGATGGTAATGATGTGAAAATTGGTTTTCTTACAGTACTCTGATTTTGTTATAAAATCTTGTCATTTGCTCCTAGTTTTTCAACCTTTTCTTTATTCTTTTGCACTGGAGAGCTGTATGTATGAACACAATGTTATCTCTGTATCCATCAATATTATTAATGCTCACCTCTCTTATCCTTAACATGGAGCTCTAATGGAACAAACTCTTCATTTAATAGATCAAACATTTTCTCAGCATCTGCTGCAATATTTATCTGAGTGAACATAAGAGCCTCCTAAGTTTCATGATATAAGGATAATGAGTTGTGTCAAAGCTTTAAGCATTTTCCCCCAACTTTAAGTGTGCAAAATGCTGTTTTATGTTACCTTATTCTATACCATTATGATTACCTGCTAATTATTTCTGTCATTTATTATGTGATGTTTCATCAAAATCATACTTACTTGATACTGTTCTAATTTTTTCTCTGATGACTTTTTTTGTTGGGCATGGCTATTTTTCTTGAATACCCAATCAATTGTGGTTGATTTCATCGTCTTTATTTTTTGGAAGAATATTTTCTCAGTGCTTGAGTTACTAGCTGTGCCTAGTGTAGGCACTTCTGGTTCGAATCATTGTGTTGCCCTCTCTGTAATGCTCTCTCAAGTTAGAAATCGGATTTGCTGTGTAAAATGATTCAGCTTCATGTGGGCACTCAATTTTTTGAATCAGTTTGCACATGCACCACAACAGTCTCTAAAATCCTTGCCCTACAAGTTTATCTAGAGTTTGTTTTATTTATTTTATTTAACTTTTGTGTAATTCTCATGATTCCGTTCTAGCCTGAAGCCGTGGGTGCAAGTTGTTTATGTATGACAGGTAAAACAGATCCCAAAAAAGGTTGTGTTAGCTCAGTAGCTTTGTATGACCTCAAGGCCACCCTGTGTCCTAATAATGCAATAATGCACATATTGCCTTAAAATCTTATAAGCTGAGTTATCTCATAAGCAACCTACTGCCATCTGATATTGATGTCGATTGTTTTGATAGTACAGTAAGTGCAAAAAAAAAAAAAAATTGCCAAATTAGTGAGATGTGTAGGTGTTAAATTGTTGCTATTCTGTATTGAGTCTAAGTATTACAATCATCTTTGCATTTACAATATTGATTCATTTGGTTTGTTTCTCAGTTTTGTGAGGGAGCCTGCTTTTCACTTAAATTTTCAAGTGGAACAAGTTATTACCAAGTCAGGGGTATATACTATGACCATATAATCTATGAGTAAGGTGTTATTTGATTTTGAAGATGTGCTGTTGCAAGTATTTTGAGCTTTTTATTGCCTTGTAATGTAAAGTAACATACTGCCATTTAAACGTGAAAGGAAGAACACCCCGGTGTTTTTGAGCATAAATGGTATGTATGCAAGTGTGTGTTTATCTGTATACATTTGCAAAAATACTTGAAGGCAGGACTCAATATATTTCAAAGTAGCTGTGTCCAATCATATAGTGCTAGAACAATCGTACCATGATACTCAAATGTGTCAAATCAAACCACTTTTCTCCATCTTTCAGCCATGTTGGTCTTACCTCTTATTTTGAATTGTTCTCGTTTGTGACGTGAGCCAGGTCATTTTCAGAGGAGTATTTACAGTCCTGTGCTCTTGTTTAGGAAAGTCTTATGCTCTACTTCATTTACTTACAGAAGTTTGAGATTTTGTTGTTTAACATAGTGGAGTTGGTACCAACACAGTTGTCACTTTGTTTAACATTTAATTTTCCTTATCTTTAAAAAATGTTGACTCAGCTCTACTTAGAGCCAGAAAGGGCATTCTCATACAAACCCATTTCTGGAGAGTAATTTTTTCCTTGTTATATTTGTGAAAAGTTAGTAAATTGTGTATAACTCCTCTGAGCTCAAATATCAGATACCTTGAAATTAAAGAAAAATTGATTCTAGTTAAAAAGGGTGATTGATGTGCAATGGGTTGTAGATTTTGATGAGAGTATTATCACAGTTTAGTGAATGAGACTCACTCAGTTGAATATTTTTGAGGATACTTAAAAATGTAAAAAAAACCTATTAAATATAAAGAGCAATGAAAGGCGTTACTTCCTGTACATTGTACACCTCCAAAAATTGTTCAAGGCATTCCAAAGCCTTCACACCTTTTAGCTGTGATCAGAACTTCTAAAATATAATAACAATAAGAGTACTTGCCAAATATAATGTGCGATAATACAATTTTTCTTAGTTTCAAAATTTTTAATGCTGAAATTGCTACCCTAACATGATTTTGCATGTTGGGTTAAACAAAGTAAAGTGCATTGCAAAATATCCTAGTTTGTCATTGATGTATTAGGTGTCCTTTTGAAGGAAAGAGGTGGACTTGTCTTTGGATTATGAAACCTGAGCTTAAAGTGAGAAATCAGCCTTTAAACTTCAGCAATACTAAGACAGTGACTGTAAGGTCTGATGTGCAATTGAATAATCACAGGGGAAGTTTTCAAACTATTTTGGAATGTTTCTGTGCTTCAGCTTGTTTAATTAAATTCAGGCGATGGCATGCGTACTCTGTGGCATTGCACATTCTCATTGGAGACCTTCCTTTGACCGCCACACCACAGAAGACTCAGATATCAGACAAGTTCTTGGAAAGTGTGTGAAATTGTTCAATTGCGTCACTAGACCAATACCTGTAAGTTTCATTTTGCATTCTGAGTTTTTATTTGTACTTATTATAGGAATTTAGGTCTAGATTTTTTTCATTTACTATAAGAGCCTTATGCATTCACTTGTTGCAAAATCGCATGTTGGTAAATCAATAAAATTGGTACATTTGTGACCAAACTATAAATTTAAAATAATGGATTATTACAGTTGCTACTTAATGCCCCTACCCTTGTCAGTAACATACATCAAAATTTTTAAGAAAACATCAACAAAAATATGATGTATATGCTTTGGTATCTTTCACTTTCGCTTCCAGACTGTAGCATTTATTTTTATCCAACTCCTGTAATCCATGCAATCAAATTTGTCCTTTTAAAAACTGCATTATGGAAACCTTCCTTTGTTAAATAAAATGTTAGATAAAATCCTGTATTTATTCTGCACATGACTACAACCAAAACGACAGAGCGTCACGTCATGCGATTCCAGTAAGATATGATCTTTGATGAAGAGGATACAGTAGAAAGATAATACAGAATGAGTAACAGAGACTGAAGAAAGATAGAGTAGACCGGAGTAGGCACAGTAACCAGGGCGCGCTTCCAAATCAAATAAAAATGTCGTTCCCAAGCGGTCGAAAGAAACCAAAACTTAACATTTGCTGTAGACGACCTCAGCGGGGAAGAGGCGGAACGGACCAAAACCTCATAGGGTAGCTCTCGACCAATCACAGCGCAGCCGAACCAAAATGAATTTCCAGCTCCTCTTTCTTTTACACCGAACTTTTCCATTACGTCGCCAGCTCGTTTCCGGCACGTGAACCCCACTTGCGCGATTTAATCCGCCACCTGTGTCCATTCATTTCGGCTCGGGCTCGGGCGGGCGCAGTGATTTGGTTTTGGCCCGCCC
>NW_026267286.1:500283-504316 GCF_000697945.3 Frankliniella occidentalis | reverse complement strand
CCCGCCCCCGCCCGCCCCCGCCCCCAACGGGAGGCCGTCTCGACGCTCTAGTCGGGCCCGCCGCCGCCGCCGCCTCCGCAGCCGCGCGCCACCACCCGCCCGCTGCTCCAGAGAGACCAGTCGACTGCCGACTGCCCTGCCACGAGCACGCACGGGGAGCTCCGTCCGCGCTGCCGGCGCCCTCGAGAGCTTCGCGGACGTGGTCATACGAGACGGGGCACGACACCCGGACTGCGCCGCCCCCCGGCTGCCCCCTGCCGCCCCCGGCACGCCCCCGAGCGCGATGTAGCTGGCGCCCCGGGCCCCCCAGTGCCGTGCTGGGGCTCGGCCGCGAGAGTGTCCTGGTGACGGTCATGACCGCCGGGTCCGCGACCGGGTCGCCGACGTTGTCCGCCTCCCGAAGGTGGTGTCGCTGTCGCGGTGGGACGCCCGGGCTGGGCGCGAGGACGTCGTCGACGACGACGACGACGCCTAGGTGCAAACCGAGCGGCCGGCCCCGTGCCGCCCGTCCCGTCGGGCAGCGGACAAGCGGTGTTAATTGACATCTGGTCATCGTGTACCGCACACAGACCCGCCGCGACAACTGTTCACCAGCCGTTCACCAGTCGTTCACCAGCGACTCGCAAACCGTTCACCCGCGGTTCACACATCAACAGCCAGCAACAGGTCCAGGCGACACGCTAGGTGAGTCCGGCCGTGCTGCTCCGCCTCCAAGGAGGCCGTCACGTCGAATGGGTCACCGTCGAGTTGACCGGCCCATCCACACAAACACACTCACAAATATATACAGTATTTCTATGAAAATTCAGTTTTGAATTGGCTGTGATTCAAAATTTTGAACGGGTACCTCCCCTGTTCTTAGCTCTCAGCTGGGCCGGCAGGAGAAGAATAACAAAAACGTGAGCCAGAAAGGTGGTTGTGAGAGGGTGAACGAGCGAAAACAATCTACGCAGCGCAGCGCTACGCTCCGTTTATATTCATCGCGTGAAATGGCAACGTCAACAACGTCGCAGCCCCATGTAAACTTCTTTCGCCGAGTGCAAAACGGCCTTTCCTTTCAGGCTCTTGCTTCCGCTCTTGTTGTTCTGCTCTCCTGGAGTGCCTTACTCCCTACTGCGCGAACCGACGCCAGCAAGGGAAAAAATCGACGCCGACGCGATATTGCCGCGACGTTTGCGCCAGGATGGCGTCGCGCGTTTGTACTGCGCGGGGAGGAAGTGGAAGTGTTTGGTGTCCGAGTAGCGGCGCTGCTGGGCTCGGGATGTTGTTGACGTGTGGGTGCGACTCGCCGCCGCCGCCGCCGCTGACGGGGGCCTTGAGAGGTCGTCATCGGGGGCCTCGAGAGGTCATCATCGCGAGCCTCAACGGTTGCGGCGTGGGCCCAGCGCGCCCCGTGGCGTCGTCGCGTCGTCTGTGGCTCGTATACTATGGGGGCTTCTCGATGGAGCCGGCGGTGGCTCCCCCCCTGGCTCCCCCCGGAGCCGTGAGGCTGCGTGACATGGGACATTGGGGGGACCTTTGACCTGACGTGAGTGGATGGGACCGGCCCGCTCCCCCGGCTCTGGCACATGCTTCATTAGCATGTGATCTCGGCCCGAGTTAGAGGGTCTCGGCCCGGGCGGGGCGGGGCGCGGCGGGGCGGGGCGGGGCCGCGACGCCGCCAACTATTCCGTCCGCCTCTGATGGCACAGCTTTTACAGGGCCACCCTCGGGAGCGGGGGCGGCCGATGCCATAAGTGCGAGGGAGCATTTCGCAGGGGGGTTGGTGGGAGTGAGTAAGAGAGAGAGAGAGGCGTCTGGAGGCGGCAACCCCCACAGACTGGCTCGGCACGGGTGCTTACGCCGAGCTTACGCCTCTGTGCCGTTGCCGCCGCGGAGGGGGCGGAGGCGGCAGCGGAACAGCGAAGGGGCGCCTTTGCAGAACCTTTGATTACTGTAGAATTACGTATTTTTAGACTCGGTTTCAGGCCCGCTGCTGGCCTCCTGAAAGTTGCTTTGTCTCCCACACTTACCCTCCTCCCAGTGAGAAATAAAAATCGATGTGACATCGAATCGACATCAAATAGATGTCAGTTATCGGAAATGTCTCGATTTTGAGACCATATCAGGATCGATTCGACACGATAATCGACAATTTACCGACAACGATATCAGTCTGACATCATTTCGATGTAACTGTTTCTCACTGGGGCTACGCCACTCACGGCCGCCACACCGCGGCCATGGCCGTGGAGTTGAGGTAAAAGATGTAATGACCGAAACATTTTGAAGATAGAATGCAAGATTTCATTGAAAAAAAATAGTAAATACAAGAATCCCCATGTTTGACGACATTTTGAAAATGGTCCAATGATTTTTCTGGTGATCGTCGATTTGTTTCTTTTTGGAAATTTCCATCTCAAGTCCGTCGAGGGCGCGGGGGGCGCGGACAGTCGCTAGTCTAGCGCGGCGGCGGTGGTCCCGGCTGAAGATCGTAAACGTATCGCAGCCAAACAGCTGTTAAACTCGCCTTGACGTGCGTGTCATGTGGCCCGAGTCCTCCTTCCTCTCCCTCTCTAGTCCCTCGGCTTGCTCGGCCAGCTCCGCCGTCTCCGGCTCTTCTTATCACCTTTATCGGGAAAACTTGGCCGCAGCACCTGCAGTTCAACGTATGGCGCGTCACTGGCAAGGGGTGGGTGAGATGGGGGAGAAGAAACTGCACCCTGCCCGACAAAACCCTCCCTGTCTTCTTTTATTCCCTCATCCGAATAAAGTTTGTTCCAGTTCACGATCAAATATGCAGTCATGTTTGAACGGTTCGTTGGCAGTGTACTGAACGGTTCTGGTCTGCCCTCCCGTTTGCTGCAGCTGTACTATGTCACTGGAGGTGATGGATAGGGTGACGGACAAAGCCTATAGTAGTGGCCAGCACTGTCAAAAAGTATATCAAAAAATCTCAGCTTGAAATACCTTTGACTATACGCGTACAGATATAAAAGTCCACGTGGTCCACGACTGCGTTCGGATTCATAAATAAAATCCGCCTAACCCAGCTGGCCAACCGAACAATGCTGTGAGTCGAGTCCCCGCGGTGCGGCAGCCGGTCCAGCCCAGACAGAGCTCAAAAAGTTCTCTCTTAAAAGAGGGGGGTTGGCGGGGTTGGCAGCGCCGCGCGTGGGGTTGCGGGATGAGGGATGCTGTAGGTTTTTGAACCCTCACATATAGGGGTGGGCCTCCGTCTCAGGAGAAAAGGGCGGGAGAAGAAGAGTGAGAAGCAAATGAGGGAGAACGAGTGAGCGAACGAGCTAGCTGGGTGTGAAAGAGTGCGAGGGAATATGTGCGCATTGAGGGGGGGGGGGGCGACGTTTGTTTTTCGTGTCCGTGTCCGCCTCGGGGAGTGGCGTGGCGTGGCGTGGCGTGGGGACCAATTGAATTGAAGGCGCGTCCAGCGGCGTCCACGCGCTCGCCGAGGAAGGGAAGGAACCCCCCGAGTGAGATTTGTGGCGTGAGGACGTCCCCGAGGGAGGAGGAGATGGAGGGTGGAGGAGGGTGGAGGAGGATGGAGGAGGATGGAGGATGGAGGGTGGAGGAGGAGGATGGAGGACTGAGGATGGAGGGTGGAGGGTGGAGGAGGATGAAGGGTGGAGGAGGGTGGAAGAGGGTGGAGGAGGATGGAGGGTGGAAGAGGGTGGAGGTTGGAAGAGGGTGGAGGGTGGAGGAGGATGGAGGGTGGAGGGTGGAGGAGGATGGAGGGTGGAGGAGGGTGGAAGAGGGTGGAAGAGGGTGGAGGGTGGAAGAGGGTGGAGGGTGGAAGAGGATGGAGGATGGAGGGTGGAGGAGGAAGGAGGGATGGCGCCACGCGCGCGTGGACCGCAGGGCGGTGTCATTGGTGGTGCAGGCGGTGTGGCGCTCGCCGGCCCAGGAGGTGTTTGACGCCCTGCTCGTCCCGCGCCGCCACCGCAGAGGGATAAGTTCCCCTTAATGCACGCCCCCTGCCGGCCGTCCGACCCGGGGCAGTTGCGGCGTTGGCGCCGTTAATTTGAAACTGGATGCG
>NW_026267286.1:490498-495182 GCF_000697945.3 Frankliniella occidentalis | reverse complement strand
CCACCTCCGTCAACCCCACCCGCACAGCGCGTGCGGCCCCAATCCTTCAATCCGACTCAGGTCAGGGTTTGCCAACCAGGACAAGCATAATGACCTGTCTATCCTTGTGGGAATGTTTTTTTTATCTCGTCTACGATCACTGCGTTGAGTGTTTATATCTAAATTAGGAATACATTTTATGTAATGCACGAAAAAAAAAAAAGAATTAGTCCTCACAACTAACAAATAGGCTACTTTTGGGATAGCTAATCCCAAAAATTCGCTGTCAGCTTATTGTTATTGATTGCCACACACAAGAGTTAGTTGCCCCAGCGAAGCTGTCGCTGCACCAGCCAATCGGTTCGTTATTCTGACAACTAATTGGGTGTTCCGCTGTCAGAACGAACCGATTGGCTGCTGTAGCGATAGCTTCGGTGTGGGAACTAACTCTTTGTTTGTGGCAACAGGTGGCAACCAAGTGTTAGCTGCCACAGCACATTTCTTGTCTATCGCGAATTTACTTAATTTATTAGTTGTGACAACTAATTTTATTTGTGTGTCTGAGAAAGAACAGAACTATGTCAATTTATGTTACTATAAGTTTTGACACCACTCCCACAAGTTGCAAAGATGTTGTAACCTATATAGCGAGAACAATGGCATAATTCTACAAAGTTGGCTTAGTTATAAGTTTACAAACACGTTTTGGAATTCAAGAAAATTAATCTGAAAATATTTTTCATGATGACGAGATGAATCTCTTTGGTACAAAGTCTGCAGACAGCAAAGCGTGACGCACTCACGCATATGTCAATTAGTTGGAGTGTGTGATAGCATTCTATTTTTGTTGAGAGTGTACTTCACCTGTCTCTCACCCGCAGCGAGTGCGAGAGGACCCGCCCGGCCTCTTGGCACTAGCGGCAATGAGGTGCAGACGGGACGCCACTGACGGGCGCCCTCTCGTCTGGACGACTCGCTCGACTGCTGTCGCCTCCCTTGTTCAATCTGTCAGACCACTGTCTATGTGTGAGAGAGAGGCACACACAGAGTGAGACAGAGAGAGAGAGAGAGAGAGAGAGAGAGAGAGAGAGAGAGAGAGAGAGAGAGAGACTTCCCGGACCCGGAAGCCGAACGGGAAAATATCTTGACTGATGTCGTTGTCGGGATGCGCAGACAGGCGAGGCGTAGGGGGACGCTTGCTGTGTTGTTGCGTTGCCGCCTCCCAGGCCTTGCCGCCTCCCAGGCCTTGCCGCCGCGATTGAAGACGAAGGCACCGCCAATGTGTTATTGCGTGGCGGGCGTGCACCTTGTATTTTCTTTTCTTTGCACCCGCGCTATGCTCACGCGGGCTTCTTATTCTCCCCCCTATGTCACCTGTCGGCAAATTGGCAAAATGGGGGAGAGAGAGAGAGAGAGTTTGGCTGGGTAGGTGCAAGAGGTGCGATTCAGCATATGGCAGCTGTGTTTGTTAAGGACGAATCATCACAACCAACTTGCCTATGTAAAGGTGCTTAAAGTTTAGGCGCTTTTGCGGGAGTTGCGTTAGCCCACTACCCCACTACGGCGTCTCTCTTACTTTTCACGTCATGGCTTTACTCATGCTATAAAAAACGCAAAACAAAGAAAAAACGAAAATGATGACGTGTTGGAGTTTTTAAATAAAAATAAAAATGTGATAAAAAATGAGCAGTTGTCGCTTTGGGCGAGCGAGCACGGGCACGAGCCACACATTACTACAAATCTCTTCGGGGGCACCCGACCGCTGCCCGCCGGACAGCCCTTTGGCACTCGCACGCTCGGTATGGGCCGAGCTGGCCGAATACATATATTTTTTGTCTCTCTTTCCGTCGCTCCCTTAACCTCCTTACAAGCACCCCCGCCCCCGTCTCCCAAAACACACTGCACTGTTAAAAAAAAGGTCAGAATTTCACGAAGAATTCTACGTGAAAAATGTTTCCAAAACTCTTTGTTAAATTGTTAAGGATTTAACGACATTTATTCGTAAACTATGGGCTACAAAGAAACTTTGTGAATCTACAACAAACCGTTGGTTTCAAATTTCCAGAGAACATTTGCAAATTCCCAACAAAGTATCGTTTTCTTCACATCTTAAAACTAAATGGTGCGATGTTAAAATTTTTTTGTCAACTGGGATTACTGGGATGCAGATGCAAGAAATAATAGCCTGCTACTGTATTTGCTATTGATGTGAATTAAACCGGCCCATTAAAAATTACAATTTTTTCTACAATTTAACAGAGACATCTTGGTGTTTCTTAATTCCGTAGATTTCATGGATTAAAACGAAGGTTATTTGTAGAGTCGTTACAAAGGAATGTTGGAAAGGAAAAACACGTAGATATTCTGGGAAAGTACGAACAAGTGTTGGGAGTTTGGTTCCCAGAAAAGTATTGTGATTTTCAGATCTCTTCGTATGGTAAAAGTGTTTGTAAAATCACAACTTTTTTATAACAGTGTGCAGAACAAAAAAATTAAAAATAAAATTATAACAAATGGCCTCTGTATTTATTGTGTAGGTAGGTGTTTTAACGTGTTTTAAGGTATCGTCATACAATATAAAATCAGTGTAGGCCTAGTCGTATTCCTCCCGCTTTACCTTTTCTTTTAAACCGTTCACATACTAAATCTGAAAGGGCTTTTATTGTCCATAGAAGAATGCGTTTTTGTGCAATGTCAACCGGACACAGATTTGAATCCAGCAAGTGACGAATTAGCATCCTTTTTTCTAGACAGATATTTTTCTTTGTTCATCACTAAGATGCAAAGTCCTGGTAAATTTACAAATTAAATTTTAATTCGAGCTTACAAACATTTTGTAAATTTAAGACGATATTTTTCACAGTGGGGGCTATGAGAATAGACCGTTTCAATCAGTTCTGTGCTGTTGTCCGCGCTCGCTTTGATTTTGCGGCAAATTAATCCTTTAGCGGCTGGTCTCCACCCCCCTCCCCTCATCTGTCTCTCTCTGTCGCTTTCTCGCTCTACTCCATCACTTGATCCGAACTTGGCACTCCTTCCGTTCCAATCCTCGCGAGCGGGTAGGCGGGTGGTGCGTATGCGCGTGGGTGCGCTATTGTCGTCGCCCGGTGTGCTCACCGAGAGGAGGGAGAGGGAGCAAGAGAGAGGAGAGAGAGAGGAGAGAGAGAGAGAGGAGAGAGAGAGGAGAGAGAGAGGAAAGAGAGGAAAGAGAGAGAGAGAGGAAAGAGAGAGAGGAGAGAGAGAGAGGAGAGAGAGAGAGAGAGAGAGAGAGAGAGAGAGAGAGAGGAGGGAGAGGGGAAAAGGGGAGAGAGGAGAGAGGGAGGGGGCAATGCAGGGGAGATTGTGGCTCCAGAGACACGTGTTCGAGTGCAGGATTATAATTGCGGAACCAGTGAGGTAGCACAGTGAGGTAGCACATGGGTCCCGAGCTTGCCGCCCGCGCCGCCCCACCCTTACCTCGCCGCACCCCACTCAAGCACCCCCTCACAACTCCGACGCCAAAGCCGGAAACCAATAGGATAATGAGGCACTGCGGGGGCCGCTAGGATGCTTGTTCGATAACGCCACACATCGTAACGAGAGACCTGGATGCGAGAACTTGAGGAGCAGTCGTCAGTGACGAATCCAAATCGGTCTGATATCGAGTTGCACGTCGGAAACGATATTAGTTATCAAAGTTGTGACGTCGTGCGTTGCGACACAAAGCTTGCACACTAGATGCCGAGTATGGTCTTATGATGTGTCATATCACTGTAAACGGTTTTTGTGAATTTACGAAAATATATGTTACGTAATGCTTTGTGAAAAAATAATTTACGAAAATATTTCGTAAGTGTCAATTTACGAAACATTTCGTAATTTTACAAATAAATTTCGTAATGAAATGCAAATTTTTGTGTCATGAGGCATAAAAGTTGAACATACAAATTTCTTAAAATAACGATGCATCGTAATTTCGTTAAATCACGGTAATTTTGTTTTACAGTGATCTCGACATCCTATGATGTCATCTCGACATCCCCAATCCTCACTGCGACGCATCCTGCCGCAGCGCGACCCTCGCTCTGGACCGCCGCGCGATGTCCTTGTCCTTGACAACGCTCCAATTAACTAACCGCCCATTTGTCGAGCCCGGCCAGACCTCGCCCGAGTAGATTAAGTTCACCGGGATGTCGAAACGATATCGCGACGACGTGTCGAAGGGGCATAGTCGACGGCGCGTCGGCGTCCTTTCGACAGTCGTTTTCCTACGGGTAGGCTCGAATAATGTCGATGTCGACCCTTCACTGTAAAAAATTCTTTGTCACGATGACGAAAATACCATGGCTAATTATTAGTACAGGGGTGTCGTCACTCATGGGTCTCCTCGTCACGGTGTCGAGAAAACCCTACTCATGTGACGAACTTTTACAGTGTTCCTCTGTTGACAGTGCCTCTTACTTGTGCTTGTGAACAATACACAAGTGTACAGCTACGACTAGCTGTCGTAGGATATGCGAGGAACGTAGTTCAATTATGTCATTCTAGACAGATAAAAGTATGTCAAAGTATGCCAACAATAATTACCCTTTTTGAGTTATTTTTTGTTAAAGGTTTTTTTTCGGTGACGGGTGCTGTCCCGCGCCCGTTGGCGACGCCTTGTTAACAGGCCTCGTGTTTAGGTACACAGCTAGGGCCGCCGGCCAGGGGCGAGTCGAGGGTGGGG
>NW_026267286.1:488718-490138 GCF_000697945.3 Frankliniella occidentalis | reverse complement strand
CCCCCGCCCTCTCTCTCTCTCTCTCTCTCTCCATTAAGGAGCACTGATCTGTTGCGCAGCCCGCCAGCGGCCAGGTCGGTCTTGTTTATCCCCGCCGCTATTTGCACGGCCCTCGACACCCCCGGGGAACCCCCTGCTGATAAGCGTCTTTACCTGCCTTGAGAGAGAGGGGGGAGAGAGAGAGAGAGAGGGGGGGGGGAGGGGGAGACCAGACACTGCGCTTCAGCAGCGGTAATTGGGGGGATCACTTCTGTCAGAAGCGACGCTGTCTGCCTTTTGGACCGCGGCTCTCGGTTCTGATGCTCCCCAGCCGAACTTCTTGTGAGTGGTGGTGGAAAGGAATGATGATGGCCACGTTCAAACGCAATAATAAAGAAAAGCAAAGTGGGTGACATTAATGTTTTCGCACAAACTCGAGTATGCGTGACAAATGAAGCCACTTGCGCGGTGGTGGGGGGGTCTGTGCGCATGACAAACGGTTCTCCACAACGGGGTCCAGCCCCAGCATCCGCGCTCGCTTGCGCCGCTCCTACATACTAATAATGGCACTTTCCATGTTCCCCAGTGCCGGCCCGCCGGACTCTCCGACTGGTCCGGCGGACTGCCTTGCGGACCCCCGGCGGCCCCAGAACAGGGCGCCCCACTGGTGCGGCCACTGCGCGTCCCACAGAGTGTGTGGCGGCTGGGGTGGAAGGAGGAGGGGGGGGGGGGCTAAATTGTGTCGGCCGCCCCCACAAAGCCCTGCGGGGGACACCACCCATGACGTGAAGACCTTCCTCCTCCTCCTCCTCCTCCTCCTCCTCCTAGTGGCCGTCCTGCTCATCATCATCGCCCTCATCACCCTCCTGTGTGTCCATGAGAAATTTACATGTCAAACCTCCTCGCCCCCTTCGCTTGCCTCGCTTGCCACTGCTCGGGGGGGATGGCCGAGGAGCTCACACGTGACTTTTCGGGCAGGGCATCATGCGAAACTCGACACGTTTTGGAGAAATTTTGGTGTCCCAAGACCTCGTAAAACGCTGGCGTACAGATCAGTTCATGAAGGATAACTTGAACTTGAATATTTATGGAAACTGAGGTAGGGACAACGGAAATTCGAACCAAATTTAATTTTGCATGCCCCCCTTTTTTTTTTGGACAGGGCAGGCCTGCGCCACCTGCAGAGCATAGCCAGAGAGAGGCGCCTCCTTGCAGGGCCAAACGCCTGCGCCTGCTCATGCCGCCGACAACCGCGACTCATCCTGGGAGCCGCGGAGCCGTCAAGGGGGCGCCATTGAGATGGAAATGCTATGGAGACAGATGAGCAGATGCAGTAGTTCGCATTTCTCTCTCTCTCTCTCTCTCTCTCTCTCTCTCTCTCTCTCTCTCTCTCTCTCCCTCCCTCTCTCCCTCTCCCTCTCTCCCCCTCTCTCCCTCTGTC
>NW_026267286.1:486965-488549 GCF_000697945.3 Frankliniella occidentalis | reverse complement strand
CTCTCTCCCCCCCTCTATCTCTCTCTATCTCTCTCTATATCTCTATCTCGAGCCACCCGTCCGGACGGGCGGCCAAGTTAATTTATGTCCGTAGTTGATTGAGCGAGGAACGTCCCGACTAACTGAAAATGTAAAGGTCACTCTCGCCTAGCGATCTACATGCCAAAACATGTCGTAATGTGAAAGTAAACGATAAAAAAACAGTTTACACACAATATTTTTGTCGTACTTTTCAATACGCAGAAATGTAATGGTAATCCCAAATCTGCTGCCAATACAACAAGAACGCGTCAAAAATTGTAACCAGTCCGATCTGATTTTTGAAGGTTGGCATCATTTACTTTCGGTGGGAGGAAATTTCAGGATTGCTAAAGAGTTAGTTTTACGGTGTGTTTGCGAACCTTGAACCCAAGAGGCAGCAGGGGGTAACTTTTTCTCTGGTAGAGCTGCGGAGAAGAAGCGGGTTATGGATAACGTATATTTACAGATCACCAGTTGGTGGTTGTTTTTTTTAGGGGGTGAGATTGGAGGGGATCCATCACAGGAAGGCCACACAGCACATAGAAGCGGAGTTTGAACTAGAATGGAGGACGGTGAATGGCGAAATGGAAAGGGAGGTTGGGTGTTGAGGGGGAGGGGGTAAGGGTCGGGCTGGGGGTTAGGCGTCGGGGGGCGGACGTTGCAGTCTTCGCCCTGTCAGTTTGGGCAGATTCATCTCCATCTGAGTTAATGCTCGGGATGGCAAAAGGGGGGAGGGGGAGCGAGAGCGAGCGAGAGACAGTGAGCAGGGAGCGAGTGAGCGGCGAGAAGTGTTGTGGCCAGTCAGTCATGTTCCGTCCAAACAGACTCCAGGAACGTATGCAGCACTCCCTAGTACAGTGGCCGCTGCAAGTCGAACTGAAAACGCCATGATGTTATGCAACGTCTAAAAACTGACAACTGACCATTGACAACTTGAGCTGATACTTTTGCCAACGGGTAGAAGACAGCCACTGCGGGTATTGTCTAAATATGCGCGTATCTCGAACGTAACTCAATTTTGAAATCAACATAGCGTAGTCTACCTGGCCAATAATACATATTTGTACCCCCGCCGCTTGACGGTCACGCTGCATGTGTGCGGTCCCTAAGGATCAGCAACCAACGCGTCGCCGTTCCAAAAGTTTGAAGCAATTAAAAACGCGTCTCTTGTACCGTTCACCCCCGCCCACGATTGATTTCCCAGGGTGATCCTCCGGTCGTGTTGGCCGAGCTCGTGCGTCGTTGGCCGGGGGTGGTCTCGTATCGACTAATTAGTAATTAGTGGTGGGCGAGGTAAAGCCGCGTGTGTAGGTAGGTGTGTGTGTGTGTGGGGGGGGGGGTGTTTTTTCGTACTCCCCCAATCTCCCGCGTTTCCGTTTCCGTGGCCTGTTGTGGGTGGACGCTGGGGGGCTGGTCCGATGCGTTCATTATACAGACCCGTAAGAGGATCTCCTCTAGAGACACCAAAAAGGAAGAAAAATAATGATGATAACATATTTTCCTCTCTGCCGAGGAAGTGAACAACTCAGCGACGAGGTGTTCTGTGTGTGTGTGTGTGTGTGT
>NW_026267286.1:482997-485509 GCF_000697945.3 Frankliniella occidentalis | reverse complement strand
GGAGGGGCGAGGAAGGTCCTCTGGCCGTGACAGTGCCGCCAACACACAAGATTAATCGCGCCAGCGCACCCTTCAGGCCTTTGCACACTACACCGCAACCATTATTACATGGAATTTCTTTTAAAAACGCACGAAACGTAATGTGAATTAAGATTTGTAAATTAGCTTTGTGCAAAGTAATATGCGTCCCGTGAGCTCCCACTGGAATATTACAGACTGGAATAGAATTGTGGAATTTGTATCATTTGCTTTCACGATCCGTTCCTAGACGGAACTTTACTAACCTCTTGTCTCACTAAACAATACAGTGACAACTAACATGTATCTGAATGTGTGTTATTTGGTAACACTGGCTACGCATAGGTTGGTATCTCGGAGAGTGTGTGTCGGGCATTCCCTTTCGATTACCCTCCGTCAGTCTTAGTGTCGAAGCTACCCTGTGTTTTTGTGTTGTTTCGAATCTATCGTAATTTGAGTTTCACCGAAGTCTACGTGTCGGTTATTCAACAAATGCCCACATCACAGCTGTGATGGACCGTCCAAGTCAAAAGGTGCACATTGTGGGAGCGGTAGCAGCAGCAACGCGGCAGCAGCAGCAGCTACGGTGAGTAGTGCTGTAGCGGAACAGAGGTTATGTGACGTCGCGAGGGGGTCGACCAGTGCTTCAAGCCGACACGGACCAATCTCAGAGTTTCTATATGCTATATTCGTATGGGTTTTTAATTAGATTTTTTAAAATGGTAATTTATTTTGCGTCTTGTGCGGGTTTGATTCGTTCGCCGGTCTCCTCGGCGTCGGCGGTGACGTTGTTCCCGAGGCTGGCCCGACCACGGTGGTTGCAGACGCAGCGGCACCGGAGCTCTCCCAGGCGGCACGCGTCCTTGCAGTCGTCCGTCCGACACGCGTCCTCGCACCGGGCCTCCCGGCCGCGGCAGTCCTCCCGCTCGAGGCACTCCCCGACCCGGCGGTACGAGCCCAGGTCGCCGCCGGGCAGCCCCATGCAGGCGCACGTCGAGTTCTCCCGGCGCAACTCGCGGAGCCAGCCGTAGGGGCCGCGGCCGCACTCGCGACTCTGGAACAGGGGTGGGCGAGTCAGTCTGGCATGCCTGAGTGTACTCACTCACTCACTCACTCACTCACTCACTCACTCACTCACTCACTCACTCACTCACTCACTCACTCACTGAACCCACCTCCTCGACACAAGCCGTGTACTTTCGCCAGTTCCAGTCCGCTGTGGCTGACCGACCTCTGGAGGAGTGTAGGGCCTCGGTGCTGGTGCTGATGATACTGGTCACGGCCTCGGGGGTGGCGCTGGTGTTGGCCACAGCCTCGGTGGTGGCGCTGGTGTTGGTCACGGCCTCGGTGGCGCCGCTAGTGTTGGTCACGTTCTCGGTGGAGGCCTCGGTGGCACCGCTGGTGTTGGTCACGGTCTCGGTGGTGGCGCTGGTGTTGGTCACGACCTCGGTGGCGCCGCTGATGTTGGTCACGGCTTCGGTGGTGCTGTTGTCGGCCTGCTGCGCGCACTGGCAGGCGCACTCCCTCTGGTCCAGCTCGCACGAGTCCTCGCACTCCTGCCCTCCGCAGCTCGCCTTGCACGCCCGGTACTTGTGCCAGCATCGCCCCTTCCCGCCGAAGCACTCCCACCACAGTTCGGCGTCCATGCCGCCTCGGGGCTGGCCGCTGCAGACGCACAGGCAGTTGACGTGGCACATGTCCACGCAGCGGCGCTGGTCGTCCGTGCACACGCTGCAGGTCGCGTTGCCGCACTGCAACACGGGGCGGGGGCGGTCAGTCGGCGGGGAGGAGGGTGGTGTCGGCCTGCCTCAGGGAACAGAGACTCACCTGGCTGTTCGTGCACTCGTCCCACTTGCGCACCTCCTCGGTGGCCGATCGCCGCGACCGGTGCTGCGCGTACCTTCCGGTCGGCCGGGTGGCGTTGACGTCGACCGGGCGGCCCAGGGCGACCTCCTCGGGGGAGCACGGCCCGGGGTGCTTCAGGGAGAGGCCCGACGGCTGCCTCCAGACTGCCATCCCACGGAGTGAGAACTCTGACACGGCGGCGCACTCCATGTCGCACTGGCTGGGATACGTCACGTGGTCCGAGCCGCACACCTCGGAGGCGGCGGGCGCCGGCGGGCACGGGCAGAGCCGGGCGAGCGGCAGCAGCACCAGGGTGGCCAGCATCGCGTACTGCGCCATCTTGAGCGCGTGTCGATATGGAAGGTGGCCCAGACGGTGGCCCAGACCACCGCGTGGGGTGAGCGTTGCGCCCGCAGGTGGCCCTGTCGCTTAGTGAGGCTGCCCACCACCCACGGCTCGCTGATGCACTGACGGCTCTATGGTGGCCGCGCTCTGATAAGACGATGCGGATCGGAAACGGACTTTGCCCGAGCGCCCATGGTGTCACCTATGGGTCAGCGGGGAGGAGGGTCTCGTCGGCCTGCCTCGCGGTGCACACCGCGCGCAGAGACTCTCACCTGGCGCTCGCGTCCCTCGCAGCCCGCCCCCC
>NW_026267286.1:478862-482947 GCF_000697945.3 Frankliniella occidentalis | reverse complement strand
CCCCACCGCCCTCTCGCGAGCTTCACGGCGGCCTACATGCTGGTCGGAGACGAGTTGCTGCCGGTTGGCGAGGCTGCCGTCCACTGACGGCCCGCTCTGGTGACGGCCCGCTCTGGTGACGGCCGCCGTATGATACCGACCCCTCGCTCTGATAAGCGCATGTGGATCTGCCCCCGGCTGACCCCGGGACGCACGGTATGGGGTTTGAGCTTCACGGGAGGAAAAAATGGAAAACAGTTTTCCTCAAACACTTCGGTGATATCTCTTTAAAAAATCAGGAAAATTCTTACATTTTTGACGAGACCTCCTCGAAATCTGAGGAGTGTTTCTCAAGCTATGGGACCTCCTCAATCTTTCCCTTTTTCCTAAGAAAAAAATGACACATTGTTTTTACCGTGTACCAGTCGTAAAGGCATGTATACGTATGACGATACACAACTATCTTTTTTTAAGTAAGCGCGCGTTCGTAAGATTTTCAGGTTCTCCACAGACATCTAGTTATTTTTGTCTAATTTCTAACAGTCTCCGGCGGAAGCAGCCCAAGCCGGTGATTGCGGTCTGTCCCGAGGCAGTCGGCCGCAACTCGAAATGCGTGATTGAATCCCACAAGGCGGCTCGGCGACGCAGGTGCGCCGGCCCTGTGGGCTACAGCCCCCCCCCCTTTGTCTCACACATACATAGAGAGCTCCCCCACCGCGCCCTTCTGCCCCTCCCACTTCCCTCAGCACGCTTACGATGCATGAGCTTTGGACTAGCGTTGGCGGCGTACCACCCCTAGCCCATAGCTACCTCCACTCTTCCCCTGCCCCCCCCCCACTCTTCCAGTACAAACAACACAGCTCGGTTTATTTAATATTTTGCCTTCCCACGGCGTACCATAACGGCATGCCAAAATAAATGAAAAAAAAAGAGAGAAAAAACAACAACAAACAAACCGTAATTCCGCGACTGTATTGTCCGTTGGCGTCAGCAGCGCCTCATCCTCACTCGCCATCTGCAACGCTGCGCGGTGTCGTGGTGGCGACGTGAAAAGGAATTCTTTAACGGCGAGAAGAAGATCTTGAAGAGCAAGAGCCAACCCGACCCGGCCGCGGGGGCCTCGGCGCGAGGCCTTCTCCTCGTAGTTGGAGGGGGCGTGGCGTGGCGTGGTGGGGTGGGGCGGGGCGTGGTGGGGTGTGGCGGGGCGTGGCGGGGCGTGGTCGGGCGGAATGCAGCGGCCAGTTTGTTGCCCGCCAACCCTCTGCTTAATAATCAATTTACATGGCTCTATACGGACAACAAGCGCTCCGTCTCGCTCACTCTCGCTTTTCCCCCTCCCCCACTCTCCCTCCTCCATCTCTCCCTCTCTCTCTCTCTCTCTCCCTCTCTCTCTCTCTCCCTCTCTCTCTCTCTCCCCTCCGCCTCCATCCATATCTCTCGCAGCACAGGCGCTCGCGTAGGCCAGACCGCTCAGCAGCAACGTGCACCCGGCTGCCTATCCCCGAGTCCCCGGGCGCTCTTCGCTAGAGCCAGAGAACGCCTCCAGCGCCCCCCCCCCCTCTCTCTCTCTCTGTCTCACCCACTGTGTGTGTCTCTCTTTCTCACCCTCTCGATATGTGCCGCCACCTTCCAGTGAGGACACATTGTAGTAAATCCGGGCTGCGGTAACCCCCCCGTATCATTTCCGGAGGCTATGGGAAAAGGAAAGCAGAGGAGAGGGATCAGGTGAGTGAGTGAGTGAGTTTGATAAAAAGAGTGAGAGAGAGAGAGAGAGAGAGAGTGAGTGAGTGAGTGAGTGAGTGAGTGAGTGAGTGAAGGAGAGCGAGGTGGAAGTAGAACGCAGGTTGGGCTCCTCGCTCTATGTCTCCCCTCTCGCTCTCGTTGGCCGCTCGGCAACGGAGCCACAAACTTGGCTTCGCCGTCCTCAATCTCTTCTCTGTTTCCTATCGTATTTTTTATGTTTATGTCTGGCCCCTCTCCGGGCTCGTGCTGTTGGCGGGGGTGGGGCGGTGGCGGTGGAGGGGCGGGCCGAGTCCACCTCTCATCAGCAGACATGATGAGGTCTCTTTCAGCACCTGTACGTGGAGACGTTAATTCTCGGAGCGTTCCGGTCTACCGGGCGTGTTCGGCAGTGGACACTGTAACGAATTCGTACTCTTTTTTTTTTGGTTTTAAACTATCGCTGAGGAGAAAACTTTTACTCTGCAAAGTTTTCAATATTTGAAATTGCACATTAATCAATTCTCTTCCTTTTTTTATTGGTAGAAAACATCGATGAAAACTTTTTTAGAAAATTAACACGCGAAACTAAATTAAGGCCTTTTGTTTTTTTGTTGCTTATAAATTCAAAATAAAAGAAAAAGTTGTTTTCGCCTCTTTTTGGACATTTCTGACTGCGAGTGTCGCCCCCGCCTCTGCACGCGCGCACCTCTGTGCTGTGCCGCTGTTTGCGCTCGTGTGTACCGGCAAGCGGGCTGCGTGTACAGATTCACACGGCGAGCGGTCCACTCCACGTGTCGCTCGGGACGAGGCCGAGGTGAAAGCGCCACTAACAGCAAGCGCACTGCGCCCAGTAAACGGTTTCTTTAATTTTCTCCGCACTTGACAAATTTTCTAGTTTTTAAGAAGTTTTTGTCGCACTGAAAGGAAAAGGTTTCCTTATCGCCATTTATTTTGGTCGAAATTTCCTTGAATCAAAGAAACAATTTTCTGAGTGAAAAATACAGAAGCTTACTGCGTGTCAAAAAAGCCATTGTGGTTGTCACTCGACTTTTGAAATCTGTAAAAAGAACACCTCATTGCCATATTTTATACATATGGGATCAGACAGAATTAACGTATGCCCGGTTTTCTCAGTTAAACTGAATGAATTCATTCGGTCAAAGTACCTGACCTCAGCGCCCAAGAGACTCGGGGTAGGCCCTCCCGCAGTACACATATGCACTGCACGCAAGATGCCTGCCTACCTATCAGGCGCTATGAGAGCATGTAGATAGGAGGGATGCACTGGGCAGGATCGAACGGGCGAATGACGGGCGTACTTTTTGGATGATCCCCTCTCGAAAGGGAAAGGGATTAAAGTGCGTGGTTTTTCCTCTCTGAAAAAAAGAAGTATGAAAAGATAAATCGTTTTTTCTCAATTTTTTGGTCCAACATTAGCGGCCTTCCTGATGAGCACAAAGGCCGGGAGCCACTCCTCTTGATCGTCGCCCTATTACCCCTTTTATTCGATGAGGAGCAACGCTGCTATCTCACGGCCTTTTGACGAGACTTTACTCCCCCCCCCCCTTCTCCCTGCGCCTCTTCTTGCCCATTTCCCGCCTTTCTTGCCTTGCCACAGCCGCCGCCCGACCACCCCCACCCCTCTCTTCCACTCTAACTCCAGAAGAATGCCCCCTCATGACGCGAGAGCAGAAGCAGCCCAGTTGGTCGGAAAAGTGTGAAAAATGGGAAACACAAACACTCTCGAAATAAAGAATGTAAACAAAGGCGTTTTGTTGTTTGAAAATTTCGCGTTTGTTTCAAAGTGACCCCCTTTTATGTGAATAAAAACGTGGTAGCACGTCAGTCCCAAAAAGGTACTGTATTTTCTATTAACAACAGTCAGCATCTGCCTACCATGTACACAGATAAACGAAGTGTACAACTGATGAACACTTGTTAGTGTGCAACTGCAAGATAAATACTTGCAAGTGTTTAACTCGGTAGGTGTGCTTTTTCAAGTGTACAAATCCTCGGTTCTTACATTGAACCCTTACTGTGTAGGAAATGCTCAACAGAGGAGTAGCGCACTTGCAGGTACACAACTATCGATTTGAACACTTGCAAGTTTTCAACTTGCAGGTGCACACTTGCAAGTATTTAACTCGCATTAGTGATGTTCACGGGCTGCATTTTCAGGAGCACGGCGCGTCTCTTGACTGCGGTTGGCGCAGTCCTGGCCGGGCGGGGGAAGCTGGAATGCCCTCTCTCCTAGTTTTAAGGCTTCCTCGCATACATAACACGAATGCCAGTCGCGGCTCCCTCACCGCTTCACCCGCTCACCTCCGGCAGCTTCTCTCTCTCTCTCTCTCTCTCTCTCTCTCTCTCTCTCTCTCTCTCTCTCT
>NW_026267286.1:469953-478637 GCF_000697945.3 Frankliniella occidentalis | reverse complement strand
CCCCCCCTCGCTGTCGTCCCAAAGTCATCCACGTGTGTTCGCGGCCAGCAGGGTTTGCTCGAGCGTGGTATAGATGTTCTCCCCCTGCCCCTCCTCCCCCGCACTAACACTCCAAATCCGTTTCGAACGGCAGCGCGGTGCCTCCGGGGGCCGCGGGCGGGGAAAGGGGGGAGGAGGATACGGAAATGCCGAGCCGAAAGCAGGAGATTTCCGGCTGCGCTCGGCTTGGCTCCGCGGCTCTGAGCAGCGCGGTCTGGCGGCACTTCCCCCTCAGGCCGGCCGGACCCGGGGAGAGCCGCCGGGAGAGCGTTCCGCAAACCAATAACCTGCGCAGCGTCGTTACGGGTCCCGCTGGCGATCCGCGAGTTATGTCGTTAGGGGCTTTACGAGACGGCGAGGCAGTGCGCTCCCCATCGCCTTCTCCTTCCTGGCCGTATACACGTTATTATGTTGGTACCGGACAGATTTGGTGTCGGGTAATGTTGGTACGGCAGCGACGCACTGTGTTACGTTACGCCCTGCGCGTCAATGCCGCACTGCACGCACCCAAGAAAATAATCGAGACAAGAATAAAAAAGTAAAGAAATTTATCTTCACATTCCTCTTTATATTAAAATAGTAATTCTTATGTGTGTTTAGGTTTTTGCATAAAGTACCCAATAATAAAGAGAACATGAAATGTTTCGTCTTATGTTAATAAATACACAAAGTCGTTTCGATTTTATTTTTTTTGCGACGTTTTTATGAAGTTGCTTTTTAAAAAAAAAATGTTCACCGATTTTTCGTAGTCAGCAACCCCAAGAAATAAGGGCATAAGGGTACTGAATTTTTTGTTTTTGAAAACACTCTTTTAATCTACCGTCTGAATTCATGTACACCACGATGTAGTTATGTACACCTTTCTGTTCCATACATATGCATACACAAATTACCATAACACACTGACATTGACAGGTGGAACTGGAACCCCCGGATCCCCAGACAATCAGTTCAATAAGGTGCAGTGTCTATCCTATTGAAGCATTAAATTTAATTGATCTAAAACAACTAAACGGGGAATATTGTGTGTTTTACCACTACTGCTATGTTTGGGGCAAGCTTGGAGGCCCCAATACGGTCTAACACGGACCAGGGTCCAGCATGGTCCGGTCTATATGGGACAAAGTGGCTGGGCGCGTTGGCGGCGGTGAATCCTCTTGTTCGCTGAGCCCCGGTGGTGGCGTTGGGGCGGCCGACGGCGCGGGATTTTTAATAATGCGGGGTGAGAACGAGACGTTACTGGGCGGGTGAAATTGAAAAGCGGCGCACTCCTGGGTATAGGGCAGTCCTTTACCCTGCTGCTGTGCTGCTGGTCGTCCTCGCGCGTGCTTTCTACTCGAGGGTGAGTGGCCGCGGGGGGACGTGCGAAAGTAAGACGGGTCTTTCCAATAAAGCCAGGGGGCGGGACTATTTGAAACCGCGAGCCTGACGACGACGACCCCTGAGCATACGACCCTCTCTTCTTCGCCACGTGATAACGCCGTACCCTCTTGCCGTACCTACTTGTAAGGGGGTACAGTCATTGTTCCTAAATTCGGACTTGCGCCCTAAATTCGGACATTTTGCCGTGTTTCACTATTGTCGCCTCCAAATTCATTATGCGTTGACAAAATTTAACTTCTATGGGTTTGATGGGAAGGTAAGACCACCAAGTTTCCATTTCTGCCAAAAAAATAAATGTGTGAGTAATATTGCTTCCTCCAGAAATTCCTGAAATTTGTATTTTTAGCCACCCAAAACAGGCGTTTTTAAATGTGTCTTGCAAGAATTTGGGGCTCCGAACAGTGTAAGCCCGGGTTATTCTGACCACAACATATGTGAAACTTGGTACTTTTATCTACAATATGACACCAAGTTTTTGATTTTTCGTCGCACGGTTTAGTTTTGGGAAGCGTTTTTGCAATGCGCCCTAAATTCGGACATAGGATTTTACATGCAAAAGGGACAACTGTCCGAATTTAGGGCACATTAAAAGCGATCTTTAAGCAGTTCTGGCGACTAGACTATACCAGATACGAAAATTTGGACGGTAGGGTAAGGTCAAATTTTTTCATGAAGTTTCTACACCCCCCAAAAAATTTTCACTTTTCATAATTTTTCAAAGCTGTCCGAATTTAGGACGCATTGGTTCCTAAATACGGACACGATTCAAACAGCCCTCACCCCTATACCGTTAGCGCGAAAAAATATTTTCGGAGAGTGGTAGGTGCGTCTCGACGTGAGGATTCTAGAATCCCCAGCGATTTTTCATATTTCAAAAATTCTAGATATCACAGGCGTTTTTCCTCAAAAACCGTCCGAATTTAGGGACAATGACTGTACAACTAGCACGTGGAGGTCTTACCCCCCATGTCATTGTTCTTACCTGTGAGGGGGTACAACCACCACGTGAAGGCAAGGCTGTACCCCCCCCCCCCCACTCCCCACGTGTCTGTGAGGGGGTACAACGACCACGTGAAGGTCGTACCTTCCATGCCGACTGTGTATAAGATGACTGTCACTATTCGTACTCGCGTGAGTATATGCAGGGTGGTCTTGGGCTGGAGTACTATAAGAAGGTAATATTATAGAGGCACAATACAGGGGGGTATAACCATCACGTGATAGTTATACCCCCCTGTGAATGCCGATTCTACCGGGGGTATATCCACCACGTGATTGTTATACCCTCTCTTTAAGGGGGGTACGTACAATCATCACGTGATACCTACACCCCCCTAAAGGAGGTATGACGACCACGTGATAGTTGTAACCCCCTCGATGGGGGGGGGGGGGGGGCAACCATCACATGATGATTTTACCCCCTCGGCTTTACGTTACTGCGGGGGTATGAGTATCACGTGTCACCTGTACCCCCCGCGTATGCCTATCATGGGGTATGGGTACCGTGCCACACCAGAAAGGAGCGACCAGCAGCCTAAAGGGTGTTTGTTAGGTAACCCATTATCGTTGGTACTACCCGCCCACATTGTTGCCCCCTCTCGCCTCGCCAGAGACTCGATCCCCTTTCACCAGCATTGTGATCGCCCTTTCGCAATACTACTCATGCTGAGCCCTTTCTGGGGGATCACAATACGGCACTGTCTCCGGTGGGCGGGGGGAACGCTATTGAGGGGGATCCCTGGAAACGGTTCTGCTCGGCCGGATTGGCGGGCGCTCCCGAAATGAAGGGACATGTGTTTGGATGCGGCAACCCGCTCGCACCTGCACGCTTTCGGACGCGCGACCGGCCTCGTTGGAGAACATTGTCCGCCCATTGTTCTCCGTTTCTCTCTCTCTCTCTCTCTCTCTCTCTCTCTCTCTCTCTCTCTCTCTCTCCTCTTTCCCTCTTTTCTCTCTCTTTTTCTTCTTTTTTGTTTCACCGTTCCTCTCCCTCTCCCCCTCTCTCTTTCTACGTGCCGCGCTAATTACACCAGTCGGGTAGAGCCAGTCGCGAACGTGCATGGCGCAAAACGGCGGTGCACTTTGAAAAAAAAAAAGAAGAAGAAGTTGATACCAAAGAGTTGCGGACAATGATGATAATAATTCCTGGTTTTGTGGCCGGTCTGTTGCATCCTCGTATCCCTCCCGGCGGCGCTGTGAACTTTACGCGCGGGGCTCTAAGGATAACCCAGAGCACCTACAGTAGTCTCTCTCTCTCTCTCTCTCTCTCTCGAGCAGCCGTCTCTCTCGCACCTATATTGCGGGCGACGGCATTAGCCGCGCGCTGTAAACAACGTCTGGAGCCGGAGTCGGCTGGGGCCCCCCGACTGGAGAGGACGCTATGGCAGAGACGCACCACCCGGGGGACATTACACTTCGCCAGAGTGGTTTATGTCGACGAGCTTTTTGTATTTCGCGGCTAATTTAACCGGACTGTTTCCGTTATTTGATGCTGATTCACTCGAGCAGAAAGTTATAAGGTGGAGCGCGAAATTATATATGACGTTCCGGGCGGTGTGTCGCCGTCTGAAACAATAGCATCACTCCAAAACCGTTTCTAAAACGGGGTTGGGTTGTGGAAATAACGCACACGAGAAGCAGTCCCTGGTAGACGTCGTCGGTACAAAACTGTGGAAACAGAGTAAAAAGTGCGCTGTTGAATTGTCTTTTTTTCTACGAAGTGCGGTAGAGGAGTGTTTTATTTACAGTCCGATGGTTTTTATTGTGTGCCGTGAGGGAGATTGTTCCCGGCTGCGAGGCTTCTCTGGTGGAGCAGGTCTTGGGGCGGGGACGGGCGCGAGGAGGCGGGGGACGACAGGCTCAGGGGAGGACTTCAAATTAGATAAAATGAAAGAAAGCGCGCAAGGCGACGCAAGGAGCAGGAGGGCGAGTTGTACATTCCCGTCATGTGCTATATCCTTTTGTTTCTGCCTGTACTGCAATGCCCGCTGGCAGGTCGGGGGGCCACCCAGCCACCCACCGGCCCACCGCTGCCGCGCGCCGCCGGAGAAGAGAGCGGGTCTCGCAGGCGGTCCCTGGAGGACACTCCAGGACGACGCTATGGCTTGAATACCTGGAACGGCGGCGCGCTGCGCTGAAGGACCGTCTTGGTCGTCATCCTTGACGGCCCGTGTGTCCCGGGCCCGGGCCCCCGCCGCCCCCAAAGGCATTCCTGTCCCGGTCAGGCATTCCCGGCTGCCTGACTACTGCTTGTCGTATTTAGGGGCGGCGAGCGCAAAAGTGTGAGGCCTTGGCGGCGGCTGCCTGCGGGGGGCGGGGGCCGCACTCTGAACGGGCGGTCTGACGAGCTGCTCTGTGCTCCTCCCTCGAGGGGGCCTTCGTTCTTCGTTCCTCTCGCCGACCACGGGCGCCTCAGCGGGGGCCTTGGGGCTCCACCGCCGAGGTGGGCCTCAGAGGAGCACCCCCCCCCCCTCTCTCTCCCAATCCAATCCTCTCTCCCCTCCTCTGCGGCCTGGCGGCGGCCTTCTTGACGTCGCCGTCTTGCGGCGTCGGCCTTCGCAAGCCAAGCCACCAGGCCGCGCGGTCCGGGACCAACTCGACCACGGCTGGCCGCCTCCGCATCACCGCGGAGAGGACCCCCGTCCTCCTGGAGTACTCTCTGTACGCCGTGTCCTGGTGGTCGCTCTGACCAGGACCGTTAGGTGCCTGGGTGGGACGGAAGAAAACGTTTCGCATATTAACTTTACTAAATCAGTTGTTTCTTTTCCCTTGGTCAGAGGCTCGATTTAAAAGCGGGCGGGATGCTTTCCGCCACGCGCGCTGGCCGTGTGTCACCAGCCCGGCGCACACGGTCTCGTTGAAGGGGAGTAGCAGATTTCAGGGCGTGGGCGATGGGCTGACCGTTGCGAGTGAGAAGCCTCGCAAACGGCTGGCGGCGGATGAGAGAGAGGGAGGGGAAGGGTGGCCTTCGAGATACTCTTACAAAGGCGCTTGCGGGGTTGGCAGGCGGGGGCGGGGGTTACACAAGGGAGGCATAACATCCCCATCGAGTGAGATGACTATTAGTACCTCCACCTGCTAGTACTGTCATTACAGGCATCGTTACCATCACTAGTCTCAATAAGAATCTTCCCTATTGTTCATGTTGCTTTATCATCACTTTCATTACAATAGTACTGGCTGTCCTTGGGTTTCTGCTGAATCGTTACTAATTCAGTCCCCCCATCTCTCTACCCCCGTACGTCCTCTGCGCCGCGTCCTGCCCTTTGAGAGTGGCGTCATTGGGCGTCGTGGACCTGTTATGCGGCCAAGCCCTCAGACTGCCTTGCGTAACGCCCTTTGCTACAGACGGACGGACGGGCGCACGGACGGACACAGCCGGTCTGCGGTCGCCGGCGACGGGGGTGGTGAAGGGGCTGGAAGGGTTTTTAATTTGGGCGCATAGCGCGCAGCATACGAATGCCATACCTGGCTGCGCCGCAGGTTGGGCATGCCCGCACACACCGCAGCAGGTTGGGCATGCCCGCCCGCTCGGCGAGGATAGGGTTCACGTGGCGAGCCATCCCGCGCGCCATACAGCTGGAAGGGAGAGGAAAAAAAATCGACCAGAGTGAAGAAGCTGCGGGGAAAAGCGCGGGCTGTTTTCAAAACTGCTCATCCGTCTTCGTGGTAGAGGGTTGCTGCCGCTGCTTTGCTTCTCGTGTGGCTTGAATTACACTGTAAAAAAATTATATAGTAGATTTCCTATAAATGTATCTGCAGCAATTCACATATACATGTATGGGAATTTTCCCATACAGGCGTATGGTAATTCTACCATACGCGATAGTATTCTTACCATACAAGTATAGGAATTCTCCTTTACACCTGTGTAGGATAAGTACTATGTGTGTGTGGCATTATCCCTACACATGTATAGGAATTTTCCTATACACTCAATGCTCTTTCAAAAAAGAAATAGTTTTTTTTTTTTCTTAACCACTTCCCCGCCGTTGCCCTCGTTCCTTGTCGCCTTCCTACCGCCTTTCGGTAATTTCATTTAAGTAAGCATTGATGTAATTTTGTAATACTTTACCGGATGGAGAGTTGATCCTCGGACTTCTGGCTTGCGATCCCGTCACGCTGACCACTAGACCACGGGGACTTGTTGGGAGGCGTGCCCCACCACCCCCGGGTCATCCCAGAGCCGCGCGCCGCCCCTCGCTGGGCCATTCCCAGAGGGTCAGCCAGGTGTCAGCGCGGTGCCGGGCTAGCCCACGCCTTTGGGGATTTACTCTTAGATGTTTTGTTGTCGAGTTTTGAATTTTACTTCCTGCCCTTACTTGAAATTCGATTATCAGAGTTTAAACTGCTAAATAGACCAATATAGATTCTAAATGTGTTCAACCCTGTGTGGTGTGGCGTCAGGCGGCAGATGTAAGCTCATAAAATGACCGCGCAGACCAAGATGTGTAAGGTAGACAGATGTGTATATCTTTACCCGTTTCTTAAATTCCGAACATTGTATAGGAAAATTGTCAACATCAAGTAAATTTCCTATACATATTAAGGAAAATATGCCTACCAGACACGTATTGGAATTTTCCCATACATTTCTGGAGATTTGCCTATACACTTCGTACTCTTCCCATACGCTTCTTCCCAAATGGGAAAATTCCTATACATTTATAGGAATTTTCACTTCCGATACGATGTATAGGAAATTTCCTATACATGCGTATAGTAGAATTCCCAACATTTTTTACAGTGTAGCCTTTCGTGCGGCACGATGAAAAATTCACGGCTGGGTAATCGAGTTCGCTCGGTTTGCGGGATGTCGTTCCTACCATGTCCCACAGGACAGTGTTGACGTTCTGTAACTTATTAAATCGGTTGTAAAAAAAACGTTACAACGTTCAACATTATAAAAAATAAACTTGCAAAATCAACAGACCATTCTCACAGCAATTGCTCCTTAAGGATTGACTTTGATGATTGCGTAACAAAGCCTACCATTTGTGAAAGCATGGCTTTTTTTTTGTATACACAAAGAAAAGATGTACTGCGGTGTCGCTATAGAGCGTCGTGGCGTGACAGAGAACTTCCTCACGGTTAAAAGAAGAAATGGTGCGTCGGGTAAGGAAGGTCCGCCGGCCAGCCGGGGTAAGAGAAGGGTAAGGAGTAGGGGGGGGGGGGGGGGGGGGGGGGGGGGCGGGGCGGGGGGGGGGGGGGGGGGGGGGGGGGAGGGGGGGGGGGGGGGGGGGGGTCCGGGCGGGATGCGCTCGCCGCTGCAGCGGGGGTGTGGAGTCTTAGTGGGCTACTGCCTTGTCTCTGCAAACGACCCATGGGGGTAGGGGCGTCTCTCCAGTAGAGAGAGAGAGAGAGAGAGAGAGAGAGAGAGAGAGAGAGAGAGAGAGAGAGAGGTGGGCGACAGCGGCGCTTAGCGCGATAAAGGTCTCCCCAGGGAGAGGCTAGGTGTGAAGCAAGCGGTTAATCCTGGAGCGGAGCGGCACCCGCCCGACGACGCCAGCGACCCAGCCAGGTGATATCGTGTGACGGGCGGGCTGCGGCGCGGGGCAGAGGGCCCGCGTTACTCTAGCGCGGGAAAATATAGCAAGGGGGACTCCTCCAAGTCTCCTCAACCTCATATTAAATTTCATAATGCGCGTCTGACTTCTAAAAAAAAATACCAAAATAATGGGGTAAAAGTTGTGTGGCAAATTGAAAAGCAGTTTGAAAGTTTTTGCAACGTTTAAAAGTATATTGGATACCATATCAAACATTAGTAAAAGATTTCTTGAACTCATATTGTTTTTTGTTTTTTGGGGGGAAGGTGAAGCATTTTTTTTCTATTTTTATTGGCACTGGCAAAACAAAGGTGCTAACTCCTACCTTTAAAAAGCACCAAAGCTGCCAAAAGGCACTAATTTTTAGCACTCTTTGGCCGGTTTCGTGTAAACTGAAAATACGAGTGCCCCAGGAAAGGCACCTTTGTTTTACCCGTGCGTGTGTGGCGTACTACGCTGCGCTGGCTGCTATTTCGTTTTCGGGAGTGTGTGAAGGAGAAGGAGTTGGTGTTTGTTGCTGATGAGACAGAGTCAAGGAGGAAGGGAGGCTCGGAGATGTGAGGAGGTGAGAGCGGGGGCAACACACGCGCGCCAGAAAGCCTCCACTCTCTCCTCAAAGGAAAATGGGCATTAATTTTTTCTTTCATCGAGTTTGAGGAGTGTGTATGTGTGTGTAGTAGGGAGAGAGGGGGAGGGGGAGAGAGAGAGAGAGAGGGG
>NW_026267286.1:463734-469293 GCF_000697945.3 Frankliniella occidentalis | reverse complement strand
CCCCGCCCCACCGCGCCCTACCCCGCCCAGTCAGATATTCATAGTCTGGAAAACGGGTACCGAAAAGGGGACCAAAGTTCACTGGGGAGTGAGGCGTAAAAAAAGAAGAAAAGGAATCAAGTTCGGAGCTGCGGTGAGCGAAAATCCCTGCCTCCGCTCCTGCCGTTGCTCAACAGCCCTGATCACGCGTTTTACTTATGAAACGTAACCCGTCCTACTCTGAAACAATTTGGAAAGTGTGCGATCCACCCCTGAACACTGAAACAAGTTCGTACCCAACGTCACACTTAACAGAGTGATCATGTATGTGATTAGTGTCGGAGAGGAAAATGGAAAACCTCACGTCATCTAAAGACGGACCCCTTCTGGTTTTTTGTTTTAAATTTTCTCTTTGTTTGCCCCGTGTGCGTGTTATTTTCCCGGTCGTGTGCACGGATCCCTGCCCCGCGCCGCCGACGACGCCCCTGAAAAGGAAGAAGGGGTTGTTTCGTTTTACCGCTACTCGCTCCGCTACTGCGAGCCGCTGTTGGCCGAGGCGTCGCGTGGAATGTAGTGGCGTAGCTAAGCTCAAGGTCTGAGAGACTGAGAGGGGGAGAGAGAGAGAGAGAGAGTACTCTATGCTTGTAAAAGTTATGTGGCATTTGTTCGCGTGGTGCATAGAAATAGGGAAGACGACTCACTTCTCCAAGGACAACACGCGGGGGCAGCCTCTCTGCAGTATAGTGGCCTCGACTAAAGTGTCCACACAAAACATGATTACCTTTTTCAACTCTGGCCGACTCTGACACACGTACTTGTTTTGGAAACATATTATGTTCCATGTTCCAAGAGTATGACACCGCTGTGCCGTCGTCTTTGAGTAAGACTTTGGGTCAAACCGACGTCTCACTCCTACTTCGTTCACTCCACAGCCACACCTGGTGGTATGGCAACAGCCATAGAGGAGGTGGTCCTGTGTGTGAAGGGTGAGGGAAAGAGAGAGAGATAGAGTTAGAGGCTGCTGCTGCTATTGCCGCAGTAAAAAGACTGCCTTGCGTCCGCCGGGGAGCATCGGGCTCATAAAAATAGAAAGTTGGAAACTGCCTCCGGTGATTCCGGACGAGCAAAGTCTGGGATTTACCGCCCATTATCGGTCCATTGTGGACACTTACCGACATCATATAGGTCGACAAAGAGAGTGAGAGAGAGAGAGAGAGAGAGACACTTGAAACGCAAGTGTGTGAATGTCGCACACCTGCAGGTGTGTGAATATCCATTCGTACACTTCAGCGGGTAAACGTGTGAATTTTCTAGGAAAGATTCACACCTTTACCCATCTAAGTGTACGAATGGATATTCACACACCTGCAAGTGTGCGACATTCACACACTTGCGTTTCCAGTGGAGAGAGAGAGAGAGAGAGAGAGAGAGAGAGAGAGAGAGGCGGAAGCAGGTTTTACGGGGTATGTGTATGTGGTCGTTACCAGTAATTATCGTGGAAGAGTGTACCCATGTCGCGAAAATATGGGCTCTTAGGTCCTCTGCGCGCTCGCCCCGCTCCGCCGCCCCACCACGAGAGGGCCACGGGCCCCGCCACGGCGGCAGCCTGTTGAAGAGGAGAATGAGGAGGAGGAGGGGACAGCACGCTCTCTCTCGGTCGGGCCGGGCGTGTTCGAGCGGCGGCGGCGACGAAGGGGCTGTGTGCGGCAGCTCAGTCCTAATGGCTTAAGACCTCGCTTAAGACCTTAAGCAAGGCGGCGGGCGGAGCGGGCGTGCGGGGCGCGTGATAGGGGGTGAGCGATGTTTGGCGAAGCGGGCGTGTCGATGAAGTGCGCGCCTTGCGAGAGAGAGAGGGGGGGGGGCAGATAGAGAGAGGGAGAGCGAGAGGGAGAGGGAGGGCGAGAGTGAGAGAGGGAGGGAGAAGGGAGAGAGCCCGTGTGTGTGACTCACACACAGTGTGAGAGAGTGTGAAAAGGGGTGGGGGCGTCTCCCTTCGTGTGGCTGCCTAGGAACGTGAGAAGGCCCACAAATCTTGGAAATTACACGGCTCCCCCCATCCGCTCGGTGTGGCCTGTGGCCCGCCCCCGCGCGTGGTCCCCTTTTCGGCCGGCGCGTCGCACGGCCCATGTGAGACTAAGTACTGTTTGCGTCCGCTTTGAGTGGCTTGGAGGGGGGCCAAATCCACCCCCACCCCCGCCCCACCAGCCTGTCCCCCCCCCCTCCACGCTCGTTGGAATTAGGACAGGTTTGAACGCTACCGTGCATGCTGACGACTGATGGTCGAATCGCCTGCTTGTCTGCGCTCTCTCCCGATCGCTGTGCTCTCTGCATCTCGCTCTATCGCTCGCTTGCTCTCCGTATCTCTCTCTCGCTCTCTCCTCTTGTCCCTCTTGCTCGCTCACTCTCTCTCTTTCTCGCACCGAGAAAAGCGTTTTGTCCGTATAACCAAAAAAATGTGTTGAATCAATGAAAATTTATTTTCTCGAGCCAACTAAACATTGGATCAAGAATTCTTAACAAAATATCATCAGGTCGATCTTATCAACATGACTAAATCCCGTGATCAGGGCGACCGAAATTTGTCTTACGCACTTAAAATTTTCTTGGCTTCCTCTTTAGTTGAACGGACCCAACGGTTTTCTGAGTGCGCTCGCTTGCTCGCTCTCTCCCTCTCTCTATCTCTCTCACACGCTACCTCGCTCTACGACCCTCTCCTCTTCGCAGTTTGTTTTCCCCTCCGCACGTGCGCCTCCGGGCGTGGCCAGCGCCCGCCTGCGCCCGCCTGCGCCGGTAGCTGAGAGGTACGACGGGACGGGTCACGCGGGGGCGCTCTCTTTGTTCTCATACCTGGCTGTGCTGCGCAGACAGCGCCCATAGAAGCAGCGGAACGACGACTCCGTAGCTGCGGTGACCAGACTCTCCTCTTTCCTTTGCTGGAATTCTGCTGACGTCGTGTTACTGCACTACTTTGAAGAGCGAGATAAATTATTTTCCTCGAAAGAGTTTCGCAACGCTCGGTGAAACGTACATCGTAGTTTTCATCAAAGTTTTATTTGGACTAATTTTTTTCATTGAATTCTCTCTAGCTGAAAATGCGTGCAAATTTACATTTTCCTGATCACTCACTCCTTCCTTTTTTCTCTCTTTTTTTTCTAATATTAAATTTGCCCTCGAGGGTGCTGCGTGCTGCGTGTTGGTTTAGTCGGCAGTTTTGTCTAATGGCGCGAGGCACCTGTCGCGGTGGAGTCTCCAGCAGGAGCAGGTCTGGAGTGACTGGGGCTACGTGACTCGGGCGGCGGTACCCACGTAGGGCGGTGGCGGCGGTATGCTTCGCTTTTGTTTCGTCCACAATATGAAAGTCGTTCCTCCAAAGTTTCCAGTTCCGCTCCCGAGCTGCTATGGAGTGGCCCCGGTTGTCGCTTGCAAGTGCAGACATTGTTTTCCTGCTGCTGCTGTTGCTGCTAGAGAAGTGCGGGCAGGCAAGGCGCGTGCGCCGATTTTCAAGTTCGCGCGTCATCACAGCAAAATAAATATATATTTTTGAAAAGGCTAATCTCAAAATGTTAGTTATTACGCCACCACATGTGGACTTATAATATTTTCTTGGCATTTTACTGAAACAGCCAAAAGTTACCCTTCAAGTTTGGAGGGGGGAGGGGAGGAAAGCACGTACCGGGTGTAACTGTGAATACGCAGCAGTGTTGCGGGATTTCATACTCAATATGGCCACAGGGGCCATGGCCCCTTACTGGTGTGAAGAATAGGCAAACCCGCAACACTGCTGCGTATTCACTGTTACACCCCGGTACCCTGACTGTTTCATTCGTCGAGTTTTATGGTCGGGCTGACAAAAGAAAAAAAATCAATACATGGAATCTCAATTTGTACCGACGTGTATGGCGACGTGCTGCATGCGTTCAGCACGTCGTTTATTCCCGTTCCTGCGCAAAGGCGCGCCCGCCGACCGAAAGTGGTGAAATGGCGAAGTGGAAACGGCTGGTGGGGGAGCGGCGAGACTTTGACGTATGTGGGTGACAAGCCGAGCGGGAGGAGATGCTCTGCCGCTGCGTCATAGCCTTTTGGGAAGGAGGAGGAGGAGGAGGAGGAGGAGGAGGAGGAGAGGGGGGGAGGGGTAGTGGCTCCGCAGCTCCACGAACGTATCTGTCTTGCCAGCCGAGCGCGGGAGCACTGGGGGGCGGCCAGCTGCCCCCCTACCCCCTCTTCTCTCCTGACCGTTGCGCCACCTGTCCAGGGGAATAAAGGACGGTGTCTTGATAACAAGAAGAAGGAGGGGGCGGACATGCCGCCCGCGAGTTGTGCGCGCGCGATAGAAGAACGTTGAGTCGACCGAGCTCGCCATTTATTTATTTGCGGTGCGTGAAAAAGTTTGCGGGCCGCTGCGCGAAAGTTGACGCGCACCTCACTACTTTCGCAACGACGTTCGCTATTCATTTTTCGCCAGTTTCCTCGCGTAGAAATATTATTGCGTTTACAGAGTGGCAGAGAGTTCGCTTGAGGTACCGCCGCCGTATGCCACATGTGTCAAATTGCATGATGCAAAATCTGCGAACCTGGCTACCCGAATATATATCTGCTCCGCATTGCCCCTTCCTCTCCCTCCCCCTTTACCTCTGCAATGTGGCCGCAAAATCGGTCACCAGCACTAACGCACACACACACAAACACACAGTGTGACCACATGTATCAGGCAGCACTGCGGAGTGGCGTGCTCGGCGTGCTCCTGTTGTTGGCGCAGCTGTGGAATGCTGTTGTTTTGCTCGTCATTAGAATGCTTTAGGTGGCGGTGGTCAGTATACCTAATCCGATCCCAATTGTAGGCTCCTGTGTAAGCGCACGTATACTATACACGACTGCTGGTGTCGACCAGACGCGGGGCGGGGGAGCGATACCCGATACCCGCACATTTGCTGAAAGTATCTGTAGTGCTCTCCCTCTCTCTCGCTCTCACCCCCCCCCCTCTCTCTCTCTTTCTTTCTCACTCTATCTTGCTCTCTCGCTCTCTCTCTCCTTGTCCCACACCCGTCTCGTATGGCCTGGAGGTGTGCCGGTTGCGCCCGTCGCGCTCCGGCTACGCTCACGTGCCCCCCAGCTTCCACATCGTTCAACCCCCCCCCCCCTCCCCCCTTTCTCGCCATTCCCTATTCCCGGGTCGAGTAAAAAATGAGCGAGAAGAGAAGGTATTGCATATGTTGTTGGCCCCGGGTTCAACGCCCGACTGCTGCCCCCGGTGCTGCGGCCGGTGAAGCGGAACGGGCTCCGGGATCTGACCGCGCACGCCACGGAAACGGCAGGGCTATATAGAGCACAGCCGCGCACAGCGCCGCCCGGCGAGCGAGCAGCGAGTCCAGAGTACTCTTTTGTTTTCGCTCGCAAATCTTCTTTCTACGTCTTTCTGGGTCACTAAAAACAACCCAGTTGGTTTTTTTTTTATGTTTTTTTTCTTACCAAATGGCATCAGTAAAGAATCTTGCCCATTGCCCGCGTTTTTAAAACCAGTGAAATCGTTTGGTGTCGTCTCTCTTGTGACAAGTCATTATATGTGAAAACAAGATAACAAAA
>NW_026267286.1:458440-459484 GCF_000697945.3 Frankliniella occidentalis | reverse complement strand
TGATAGGTTAGGTAATAGATCATAGTTTTTGCAATTGCTACTGCTAGTAACTTTTAGTCTATTGCTATAAGCTATTCCGTAGCGGTGACCGGAATCGGCCCAGAAAAGTCTGCCCTAGAGCTTCGCTCGCTTCGCGAGCTCAGCAAAAAATAATCTCCCTGATGGGGAGGAAAAAACCACAATCACTCGTCGGTAAAAAAAGAAAACGAAAATATCGACTTCTTGGTAGTTCTGTTTGGCTTGGTCTCGTCTGGTGCGGTGTGCGTGTCCGCTGCAGACGGGCGGCTGCTCGAGGAGGCCTCCTGGACCCGATTACTCTGCGTTACCCCGCTGCTCGAGCCGCTGGAGACCACCAGCAGAGCAGCAGCAGCTCCTCCAGTGGGCGTAAAGAACTTAGCACGCGGCCAGAAGACGGTTTTCTCCCTCGAACCTTTTCTCTTTTTTTTTTTTTACTTTTCTCTTTTTTTTCTCGCGCCCACCACGCCTGCCTGCCCATTCCAACTTTGTCCCCTACCCGGCCGCCGGGGCAGCCGCGCGCTGCCGCTATACGGGCTCGGCTCGACCCCTACCGACAGACTGCATACCTTGCTCACGACAGTTGGCCAAGTGTGCCGCCGGAGCCCGCGTCGCGTCGCGGCGACCGGCCGACCCCCTCCAATCGCAATCCGCTGGAAATCATTGGGCGGTCCGAGTGGTCCATGACGACGACCATGACGGTGTCGGCGGTGCGGAGGAGGAGGAGGAGGAGGAGGAGGAGGAGGAGGAGGAGAAGAAGAAGAAGAATAAAGGTCGAAGCTATGAAATACCGCCGAGGGGGAGAGAAGAAGAGTCCGGCGGAGAGGCACGCGGGCGGCGCTGTTGACTCAGGCCGGGCCGGCCGTACTTAGTCAGGGGCGGCGGTGTTCCGGCCGCCTCATCGTGAGAGGGAGAGGAGGAGGACCGAGTCGGACCGAGTCGGACTGTGTTCCGGAAGTTATTCAGCAGTGGAAGGGCGGGGAGGAGAGAGAGAGAGAGAGGGGGCGGGGAGGAGAGAGAGAGAGAGAG